>NC_141137.1:149229537-149419537 GCF_053477565.2 Lygodium microphyllum
GCATATGGTGAGGTGAATGCACTTGGACTCTAGTCGACATTTCAATGAGCTTGCTTTTTAAACGGGCACCCTAACCTGCCAAACCCCAAGACAATTCTATGCCTGCATCTTTAGTGTTTGTAAACACATAAAAGATCATTGGTATGCTCTCAGACTTGATAGAGATTGCAAGTTTGTACTTTTCCAAGAGGGCATATGATTAGCGTCCAAATGGTTGAGTTTGGCGTTAATGGGCTCTAACTGCGGTTTGCCAATTTGGGTCTAATTCATGTGAGATAGGACATTAAAGTCAGCTTCCTCATCGATCAGTGCATTGAGGGTGGTCGTGTGCTTGTTGACAGTGACCACCATGCTTAGGTAAGATGGTTCTACCATTTCCTCATCCTCATCTTCAATCATTGTAAAATTATGGCCACTCGTACATTGAAAAGGGGCTCTAGCATTGGAGGCTCATGTAATGGGTGCATGGGAGGGTAATACTTCTTGATGTGACTGCCATTGAAGAAGCCTATGTCCTCTCCTTCTAGGGTTTTGGGTTCCACATTACCGATTCTATTGATGGCACAGACCTTGAAAGGCCCTAGCCCTCTAAAATTCATCTTCTGTTTATGACCCTTGACACAATACAAGAGTATTAAGTCTCCCTGTTCAAAAGCTTGCTGTTTGACATGCTTGTCAAACTGGCTTTTACATCTTGCCTTCTCACATAATATTAGCACATGGGTGGCTAGAAGTCAAGTTTATGATAAGCATTCTAGCTCAACTAGGCATTCTATCCATGCCTGCTTTCCATCCCATCTCTCTTGATGAGCAATTCTCAGGCTAAAAACAAAGAACTCTACAGATAGAATTGCTTCAGTTCCGTAGGTCAACTTGGAGGGAGTCTGTCCCACAGCCATTTTATAAGTTGTGTGGTAGGCCCATAAAGTTGCCATGAGCTTGTTATCCTAGGAGCTATGTAGGAGCTTTCGCTCAACTGCCAAGACCCTCGGACCGCTTATTGTTTCAAGCGTTCCAAGCCGAGCACTAATGGCTACCTCTCACATAGCCGATGTACCATCCATATCTACAGGTGTAGTGAGCTTATCTCCATGCCGATTGAGTTACCTCCTCTCCCGCGAACTTTGGTAGCTCCACGATCCAAGTGCAAGCTTCAAGAAAGCTCCATCCTCAAGCTCCACGCTCCAAGCTCCATTGCCGCGAGCAAGACAAGAGAAGAGAAGAGAAGAGAAGAAGAGAGGAGAAGATGGAGAGCTTCTCCTCCCCGGTCTCTCACCCTCACACACTCACTCCCTCACACTCTCACGCTCCCTCTCTCAAGCACAAGCTCAAGCAAGCAAGAATAAGAAGAAGAAGAAGAAGAAGAAGAGGAGAGCCACTTTTGGCCACACACAAGAATGAGGTTCTCATTCACTTTTCAACTTTATATACAAAACCCTAAATCCCTTTTTGGGCAGTCATCCCTTTATCCCCTTTTTTACATGGCCGGCCTTTTCTCCATCGTCTTTCTATCTTCTTAGCTTCCTTTCCACCGCCCTTCTACATTTACAACTTGCACAGGTGAGAGCCCGGCGCTCCTTGAATTAAACCATGGTGCGCTTGCGCTCTTTTACGAAAGTATTGACTTGCACTTTTCCTTGCGCGCCTTTCTCCCTTATTTAGGACTTTTCTCCTTGTGAATCTTTGTCTTGCATTTCACTTTGCCTTGGCCTTTGTCTTCTGCTTTAGCTTTTTTGAATTTTCCACCTTCATTCGTTTGAGGGTTAACATTACCCCCCTCCTAGACGAGTGCCAGTCCCATGGCACTCACCGTCGTAGGTAGTAGGCTTTAGCATTCACCGAAGACGTGGGTGGCAAGGACGTCTGTGGTTGCCATGGAGGAGTGTTGGTAGTGGTGGGGAGGAAGGTCACTGGGGGCACATTGGTGGGTTAGGTGGCTGGTGGTAGGTCTATTCTTTGTGGGGATTGCACTGATGAAGTACAAGTGGCGGTTTATTGGGGATTCTGTACATGACGATTCTTGGCGGGCTTGCAGGATGATAAAGGATAGGAATTCAGAGTTGAATGTCGATGAAGAGCGAACGACACCTTCGTTGGAGTCTTCAACACCTGTAATTGAAAACCTCTCATAGGTGGTCTCTCCTTAGGGATAGTGCTAGTCTTCTCTATCGTGCACAAGACATAGTTTAATTAGTTTGGGAGACAGGTCAAACTCTAAGAAATCTGAGAGTATTGTCCTGCACTTGAGGACCCAAACTGTGTATATATTTCGATGCAGATATTATGTGAGTGCTCGTGCATACTTAGATATTACATAGTTAGAAGACCGCAGGCTGGTTTCTCGTAACAATGTGTGGATAAAGCAAAGTTGTCCATGTTGAGAAGTACACGTGAAGGTGTATGAGACATCCTTTGCATTGTGACTGCACGACGTAGCCGAATTGAACACAGGGACCTTGCACTATCGGTACCTGGTAGCTTACTTGCATGATGAGGACAGTGTACTTTTCATGGCCATTCGTGCAGTGCTTACCACAATTGATTGCAATGGTATTAAGGCGGAGTGCAAGAGGGAATCGTGCGAATGGTTCAGGGTGACAGGTCTAACCATAGGCGAGACAAGCTCCCTAGGTATGTCCTGCCCTTGATGTGCCCTGAACAATTGTGGGTGATGCTAAAGGGCTAGGGGACTAGGGACGGAGCCAGCCGACCAAGGTCACTGGACGCACCTAATTTGAGGACCCCTAGGTGCTATGCTGTGATCATGGGTGCTTGGGAGAAGAAGCTGGCTTGGGAGAAGAGAAGAGAAGTGAAAGGTGAGAAGGATCGAAGCTTGCATGCGAGCTATGGCGGGAGAGCAAGAGCAAGAAAGAGAGAGACAAGAAATGGGAACTCCAACAGTCACAATGTGTGACCGGGCCTTCCTTTATTCAAACTGTCACTAAAAGAATAAAGAATAAAGTGACGTGACGGCGGGCGCCCGCCACCTGCAGTGTGCAGTGGCGGGTACTGTCAGTGTAGTAATACACGGGGCAGCACGGCGGAGGCGCCTTTACCCCCAACAACCTCCCACTTAAAGGCGAATCTGCCCTAGTGAGAGAGAAAAGAAAAAAAAGACAGTACAAATGTACATAGCTACAAGGGATGAGGAAAGGCGACATCTCATCCAACGCCCATCAACCTCCTGAGGAAGGCAAAGCGCTCAGTAGTGAGGCTCTTCGTGAGCAGATCTGCAGGATTCTCGTCAGTGGAGATCTTGACAAGGTCAACAGACTTGTCCTCCACGACACCACGTATGAAGTGATACCTCACCTCAATGTGTTTCGTCTTCGCATGGAAGATTGGATTCTTAGCCAACTGAATGGCACTCATAGAATCCGAATGCAGTGTAGGTGTAGCATCAATCCCAAGGTCAGCAACTAGACGGCCTAGCCATATGGCCTCCTTGCAAGCCTCAGTGGCTGCAACATACTCGGCCTTAGTGGTAGACAAAGCCGTACACTTCTGAACCCTGGACATCCAAGAGACAGCCCCTCCAGCATAGGTGAATACATAGCCAGAAGTGGACTTCCTACTATCTGCATGTCCTGCATAATCGGAGTCAGTGTATCCCACGACCCCTGTATCCTGGCTGCCATAGCAAATACACATATCTACTGTGCCCTTCAGGTACCTCATGATACCCTTCACGGCATCCCAATGTCTGCTGCCAGGTGTAGCCATATAGCGTGCCACAACACCAACTGCATGCGCAATATCTGGATGAGTGGCTATCATGGCATACATCAAACTGCCCACGGCTGAAGCATAAGGGATCTTGGCCATCTCGGCCCTCTGCTCATCTGTCTGCGGACAATCGGCCTGTGATACCTTCACATAAGAAGGTAATGGACAGCCAATAGGCTTTACGTCCTGCATGCGGAAGCGCTCAAGGACTTTATGAATGTACTCCTGCTGTGAGAGATACAAAAGCCCCTGATGCCTATCGCGCTTAATGCGCATCCCAAGTATATGTGAGGTATGTCCCAAATCCTTCATCTCAAAGCTCTTCTTCAGCTGAGATTTAAGAGCATCTAGCTCATCATGAGCTTTCCCTGCTATCAGCATATCATCAACATAGAGTACCAAGATAAGCAAACTGCCATCACGGGCTTTCTTCGTGTAAAGACACGGATCCATAGCACTCCTGCTGTAGCCCTGTGACTACATAAAGGCATCAAACTTATGATACCATTCCCTAGGTGCCTGCTTCAAGCCATACAAGCTCTTCTTCAACTTGCACACTAGGTGCTCCCTGCCAGGTTCTGCAAAGCCCTTAGGCTGATCCATATAGATCTCATCATGCAAGTCCCCATGTAGAAAAGCCATCTTGACATCCATCTGATATAGATCTAAGTCAAGCTGTGCAACCAAAGCCAAGACTAAGCGCAGGGTGGTCATCTTAACCACAGGAGAGAAGACCTCATCAAAGTCCACACCATGTTCCTGCTTAAAACCCTTTGCTACCAATCTAGCCTTGTATGCCGGCTTGGGGTGTCCAGGGATACTTTTCAGCTTGTACACCCACTTGCATGGCAAAGCCTTCTTGCCCTTAAGCAAGGCAACCAAATCCCAAGTCTCATTCTTATGCAGGGAGTCTATCTCAGACTGCATAGCCCTCTCCCAAGAGTGACTGTCACCCCTGCGCATAGCCTCATCATAAGTGAAAGGCTCTCCTGCATCTGTAACCAAAACATAATGCATAGAGGGCTGAAATCTGTCAGGTGGACGTCTATCTCTAGCAGACCGTCTCACCGCAGGCTCTGCTGCCTGTCTAACTACCTGTCCAACATCCTGGCCCTGTGGAGGAACTGCTGCAGGCTGTACTACTGGCTGTGCTGGAGCTTTAGGCTCCTCCTGAAAGATCACTCTGCGGATCTCAACCACCTTCTCAGGCTGCCTGTGCATCTTGTCTTCATGGAAGACGACATCATGGCTGCGTACTATTTTCCGCGCCTGCGGATCCCATAGGCGATAGCCCATCTCTCCTGACTCACCATAGCCAAGGAATATGCATTTAATGCTCTTTGGATCCAATTTACTCCTCTTGTCCTTGGGCACATGGCAGAATGCCTCACATCCAAAGACACGGAGATGCGCATAAGAGGGTGGCTTACCAGCCCAAACTTCCTCTGCAACCTGGAAATCCAATCCACTGGAAGGCGATCGGTTTATGACATGCACTGATGTACTAACTGCCTCAGCCCAAAAACTCAGGGGTAGGCCTGCATGGCTAAGCATAGAGCGCACACGCTCCTGAATAGTCCTGTTCATGCGCTCAGCCAAACCATTCTGGGGTGGGGTGTAAGGGGCGGTCAACTGACGCTTAATACCCCTATCATCACAAAACTGCTCAAAAGCATGCGAGACATATTCTCCCCCATTATCTGTCCTAAGGCATTTCAGCCTATACCCAGTCTGGTTCTCAACAAGAGCAAGCCATCTCTGAAAAACTGCCAAGACATCGGACTTCTGCTTTATGGGATAAGCCCACACTTTCCTAGAAAAATCATCAATGAAGGTAACAAAGTACTTCGCGCCACCCATAGACATGCAAGGCATAGGCCCACAAACATCGGAATGCACCAATGCCAAGGGCTCACTCATGCGTGGCCTACCCGATTTCTTATGCGTAGACCTATTCTGCTTACCATAAAGACAATGATCACATGAGTCAAAACATGCATAATCCAAAGGCGGAAGATACTGCAAACCAGATAACATTTTCATTCCCTTTAAAGACATATGCCCCAAACGGGCATGCCAAAGTGATACATGTGGGATAGAGCCCACTGCCAAAACATGGTCTACAGAAGACCCAGATACAACAAGAGGATAGAGGCTGCCAGCCTTGGCGCCTCTAGCAAGCACAAGTCTGCCTTTGGTAATTTTCCAGGCAGAATCCCCAAAACAGACATGAAACCCTACATCATCCAACTGTCCTGCAGACATAAGACTGCGCGTAAGCGCAGGTACATGACGTACATCCCTGAGCAAAAAGGAACTGCCAGTGGAAAACTGCAACTGAATATCTCCACAGCCCACAATATCAAGAGACCTGTCATCTCCAAGTCTGACTGATCCAGATACAGTACGGTAAGAGTGAAACCACTCACGGTAAAGCGTCACATGGAAGGACGCACCTGAATCCAATAACCAGCACTGTGCATATATACTAGGTGTCTCAGTCAAGTGTGAAGCATCAGAAGAACTAGCTGCAAGTATAAACTCATCATGACCATCGGACTCTTCAGTTTGCGTGACATTAATTTCCTCAATCTTGACGTTGGACTTCGCAGGTACTATGCTGCGATCAGAGGACTTCTCCTGCACTTTATCTTTCCCCTTATCCTTGCGCTTCTCATTGCGCAACTCATGACACTGTGGTCTAATATGGCCCTTTTTCCCACAATGATGACAAGTGACATTTGCATTGCGTCCACGCGACTTACTACGCGACTTGCCACCACGAGATTTAGACCGTGACCCTTCTGCGAGTCACGGCCTCGGCCATTACCACGGTCATACCTGTCATTCCTGCCTCTAACTGTCAAAGCATGACTACCACGAGAGGCATCCAAGTTTTTGCGATTCACCTCTTCCTGAAGAAGAGCACTCTCAACATCTGCCAATTTTAGAGTAGCACTAGAGGCACAAAGAGCAGTGCGGAATACATCCCATGACTCATTCAGAGTTCCAAGCAAGAAAAGAGGAGTTACTTCCTCTCCAAAGGTGATATCCTGCGAAGTCAGGTTCTTCAGTATAGCATGGAACTGGCTCAAGTGAGCAGACATAGTCGCATTATCCTTCATGCGCAGATCCATAAGCTGCTTCAACCAGTACATCTGACTCGCCGGACTTTTCTTATCATAAAGATTCTTGATCTTATTCCATAGATCCCATGCACTCTGTGCTTCCTCAAATACATTATAATGTACCTGTTCAGTGAGAGACAATACAATCCTGGACTTGCATAGCTCATCAAGTTCAAGCCAGTCGTCATTGTCCATAGTTTCAGGCTGCTCCCCACTCAACCGAAGTGGCTTAATCTGAGATTTCTGCACCAAGACCTGCCAAATTTGACTCTTCCAGTAAGAGTAGTTGGTACCATCCAACTTTGTAATGTTAAAGATGGCACTATCATGCGAAGATGATGCCATTATGCAGGCTGGAAATGCCCAAACAGTCCAAAACTGCTTGCTGTTTTACTGCAGAAACTGCCCAAAAATGACCAAAACGGGGTCCAAAGGGTGAGCAAAGTGTGCCAAAAGTTGCTGTCCACTTAGTACTAGGTGCGGTACACCAAATCAGGATATTTCAGCATGAAAAGTACACCTCAGTCCACCAATAACTACTTGCTATAATAAATTGCAGGTATGCAGTCTAGAGAGCAAACTGTCCCAAAATAGGATCCAATGTCAAGCAAACAATGCTAGGTCCAAAGCCGGCATGAAATGGACATAAGCAAGGCCAATGACAGTGAAAAGAACATGAGCTCAACACCGAAGCATGTCAAAATAACATCTGCCACAGTGAAAGGCACACCCCCAGACACTCTAGGCAAAGTGTTCCTGTAACTGCCAAAACCTGACACAAATAGGTGTCTGCTCAAAGAGAAAGATCCAAACATGAGACTCAGCTCATAAGCATCTTGTGAACCAAGAGTACATCAATGCATATCCATAAAGATCGGAGTATGATCCCAAAGTCTCAATGCGTATGTAGCTGCTCAAGACATAAACTGCTCCAAATACATGTAAGTGCTCCAATAGCATGCAACTGTCAAAGGTCAAGCAAGCATGTAAAATGCTCCCACTGGCACAAAAGGCGTACAAAGCGAGCTCAGAAGCTCAAACAACCCAAGAGGAAGCACCAGTGATAAGTGACCCTGTCAATGCATCAAGCGCATCCAAGAGAGCATGACATACATGAAGCACCGGTCGTATTAACCATGAAGCAATACATAAGCCCAAATAAGCTCTCAGTCAACTCAATGACATCCAAATAGCAACCAAGATCAGTGATCAAGTAAGCCGGGAATGCTCAAATACATCCAAATCCAAGCTCCAAGTGTCGGTATGGCATACACGAACCAAATAGCATATGTCACGAACCAAAGCATGTAATGCAAAAGCCTAACTGTCAAGCAAAGACATGAGGCATAGGCGGTCCACGAGCATGCCAAGTCGGTCCAAATGCCAGTGAAGACGGAGCTAATGCGAAGCTCAAAAGCATCCCATAATCTCATACATATGCTCCAAGTCGTCCCCAAATGTCAGAGATATCATGCCAAAGCTCAAAGCATACATCCGGTATCGGTAGGTAAGTGCCAAAGCATGTAAAGTACCTTCAGCCCACTGTTATTCCAGCATGTATTTACTGTTCTAAATAGTAGATTTCAGCCCCGAATTCAAGCCAAAATCATGGTCAAACCAAATGCATACATCCCCAATACATCCGGGTAGGAAGTAGACCGCATACGGGCATCAAATAGGGTAACCGGAGTAGAGTATAAGCATTAAATGCCAATGCCAAGTGTGGCTGCCCTGTTTCCAGCACTGTATAACAGTAAATAACAGTCCCAAATCAGCCAATATTTCAAGCCAAAATCATGGCATAATCATGTGCATACATTCCCAAGGCACTAGGCATCATGTAGACCGCATATGGGCATCAAATAGCACAACCGGAATGGAGTATAAGCAACAAATGCTAATGCCAATGGTGCTGCCCTGTTTTCAGCCTGTTATGACAGTTTATGACAGTCCCAAATCTGAAGAAATCAGCCCCGAAAGATCAAGACCAATGCCCAAAGCTTGAATGACATCAAACATGAAGTCTATAGCCCTCTTGATCAAGGTAGAGAGCAAGAAGCAATGGCCAAGTGTGGAGCTGAAGTAGATGAGTGCTCACAGCCTGGAAAAAATGATGCAATCTGCCCTGTTGGTGCTGAACTTGCTGCTGCTCCACATGTGCTGAAAAGGGGGTAATGGGGGGCTCAAGAAGGGCCTATCAAAGGCCTATGACAAGCCTCTTTGAGCCTTGATAGGTGTAAGGCACAATATGAGGGGAATAAGCTTCAAGAGTTTGAAGCCATGGCTGCCCTTGCTGTTTGCAACCTGTAGACTGAAATAAAACCCTGAAAGAATGATCAAATACCTCAGTATCAATGCCTTGAAGGTGCCTCAATAGGCTGGGAAGGTGTTCGGGAAGCCGGGGAGTGATGGGAGCTCGGGGAGATCGGATATGGCTGCCGGGATGGAGACCCAATCGTGAAGCGAGTCGATGCGAAGGTCGGGAAGCACCGAGTCGAGCTCGAGCAAGAGAATGCCAAGCTCTGATACCAGTTGAAAGGTGAGAAGGATCGAAGCTTGCACGCGAGCTATGGCGGGAGAGCAAGAGCAAGAAAGAGAGAGACAAGAAATGGGAACTCCAACAGTCACAATGTGTGACCGGGCCTTCCTTTATTCAAACTGTCACTAAAAGAATAAAGAATAAAGTGACGTGACGGCGGGCGCCCGCCACCTGCAGTGTGCAGTGGCGGGTACTGTCAGTGTAGTAATACACGGGGCGGCACGGCGGAGGCGCCTTTACCCCCAACAAGAAGAAGAGAGGAGAAGATGGAGAGCTTCTCCTCCCCAGTCCCTCACCCTCACACACTCACTCCCTCACACTCTCACACTCCCTCTCTCAAGCACAAGCTCAAGCAAGCAAGAATAAGAAGAAGAAGAAGAAGAGGAGAGCCACTTTTGGCCACACACAAGAATGAGCTTCTCATTCACTTTTCAACTTTATATACAAAACCCTAAATCCCTTTTTGGGCAATCATCCCCTTATCCCCTTTTTTACATGGTCGGCCATGGCCTAGGCCCTTTTCCCCATTGTCCTTCTATCTTCCTAGCTTCCTTTCCACCCCCCTTCTACATTTACAACTTGCACGGGTGAGAGCCTGGCGCTCCTTGAATTAAACCATGGTGCGCTTGCGCTCTTTTATGAAAGTATTGACTTGCGCTTTTCCTTGCGCGCCTTTCTCCCTTATTTAGGAATTTTCTCCTTGTGCATCTTTGTCTTCCGTTTCACTTTGCCTTGGCCTTTGTCTTCTGCTTTAGCTTTTCCGGATTTTCCACCTTCGTCCATTTGAGGGTTAACAAGCTGTGCAAAGCAAAGACTACCTTGGTGAGGACATTTACTAGAATTTTATTCATAAACTCAACGTTGGCCATTAGCCTGAGGATAGTACGGTGAGGATTTCTGATGGATGATTAGAAAGGTGGATAGGAGATGAGTAATCACTTCATTGATGAAGTGTGTGCCTTGGTCACTAATGAGCTTGATAGGGGAGTTGAATCATGAGATCATGTGCTCCCAAAGAAACTTGGTAGTGGTCCTAGCATCATTCTTTCTTGTAGCTCGTGCTTCTGCCCACTTTATGAGATAGTCTATGGCAACAATGATGTACCACTTGTGGGTATTGTGCTTTAGGACTGATTGGCCCAATGAAGTTGATTCCCCATTTCTCAAATGGTTTCCTTCCAATGATTGGACTTAACTCCATTTTGTCATTGCAAAGTGGTACCTTGGTCCTTTGGCACTCGTCATAGTGCTTTACAAACCGTGTTGCATCTCAAAAAAGAGCAGGCTATCATAGATGATACTATAGCACATTGCAAGCTATTGTGTCTCCATTGAAATACCCTCCTGCTATTCTATTGTGTGCTTCTGCAAGTGCATCGTGCATTTCATGCTCGCACACACATCTACACAGCAATCTGTCTTGTCCTAGTCGATAGAGTTGGCCTTCTATCAATTGATAAGGTTGGACTTTGAGAATGAGTTGCCTAAGTCAAGCTTTCTCTATTGGTCGTTCAAGGAGTCCATGCTCAAGCACTTGGACTATGTCATCTACCTAGTAAGGCATCAAATCAGCTATAAACAAATCTCTTTCATTGGATATACTAAATAGATGTGCATCAAGTAGTTCATTTGCAATGCTTTGCCTAGCGGCTTCTCCTGTGGGGATGTGAGACATGTGGTCAGCCATATAATGCTGCTTTCCTTTATGCACGACCACGGAGAAGTTGAATTCTAAAAGCAGAAGTAATCATCAAGCTATGCATCCTATGGCACATGGTTCATTAACAAGGTAGAGAAAGGCTTGATGGTCAACAAAGAAGGTAAAGTATGTAGCCAAAAGATAATGCTGATACTTCTTTACAACAACAAATACCATGGCTAACCCCTCTCTCACCGTTGTTGAATAATTCATTTCTGTATCCATGAGTTGTCCTCCTAGCAAAGCTCATTGGATAGTCTAAGTTGTGTTTACTAGGTTGGCACAACACCACTCCTACAGCTAATTTAGAAGTGTCAATGTGAACATGAAAAGTGATTGTCCAATCTGGGACTCATAGAATTGGTACAGTGGTTAGAGCCTTTTTCAAATGCTCATTTGCATGTTGGCATTCCTCAGTCCATTCGAATATAATCAGCAGCTTGTATAGAGGTCTAGCAATCAATGCATAGTTCAACACAAACAACCAATAATAACCTGTATGGCCTAGGAAGCACTAAACTCCCTTACAATCAGTCTCAGTGGTGGGAGATCCACGGATAACCCTGACTTTCAAGAAGTCGGTGGCAATGCCATTCTTCAACACCACATTCCCTAGGGTGCATTCATGCTTCACCCAAAACTGGCACTTTACGAGGTTCAACGAGAGACGATATAATCGACACCATTCAAAGAAAGCTCAGATTTTGTCTACATGCTCCTTCAAAGTGGAGTAAAAACACAAATCATCGATGAAAACCTCTAACTCCTTCCTAAGCATATCCTTGAATATAGCACATATGAGCCTCTAGAAGGTAGCTGGCGTGTTAGTCAACTCAAAGGGCATGACTATGTAGGCAAAGACTCCCCACTCAATGGGTGGCAAAGGTATTCTTGTGCCTATTGTCAAGGTGCACTTGCACTTGGTTGTACCTTGAAAAGCCATCTAGGAAGCTGTAGGCCTCTTTACAAGCTACTCTTTCGAGCATGGGTTCGGTATATAGAAATGGATAATTATCTCTCTTCGTAGCTGTGTTTACCTTCTTGTAGTTGATGCACACTATGATCTTCCCATTCTTATTTATTACAATGACTATGGGTGAGACCCAGTCTATGTGCTCAATCTTGTAGTTGAATCTTGCTCTCATTAGCTTATCAATTTCCTCCTTGAGAGCATGGGCATGCTTTAGATTCATGGGGTGTGCTTGATCGACATTGCCTCGGGGTGTCATGGGTATAATGTGAGTCACTACACTCAGATATAACCCTTTGAATTCATCCAAGGACCAAGCAAAGATGGCTATATACTCATGCAAGAGAGCAATGAGACTTGCTTCCTTTGCTTTGGTCAGTCATTGGCTAATTTGACCTCCTTGACCCTGACAGGTCCTTCTATGGGTTCACTTGCTTTCCCTTAGCATTTGGCCCCCCAACAAGATCATTACCCTATCGCCTTTCTTGAACTTGGTGAATCTCCTTTGGTAGATCTTGTGGTGTTCTTCGCTCCTCTACATGCACGTCCTTAGGCTGCTTTCTTCTTCACTCCTTTAATCTACTGTGTCTGAGGTGGATGGGTAAGTCCCCCTTGGTGCATCTAGCCTTGGAAGGTTGAGGTATCTCGGGATCACTATCTGAGCTTACTTCTAACTAGAAATCAAACTCTCCTTCTTTGCTAGAAGAGGGAGTCTCTCTCAATGGTCGTAGCTATGGTATGGCACTTGGTTAGGCTAGGCTTGCTTGCTCAAAGTCTATTGCACCTACATGCTCCAACTAGGTGCGATCACAACCCATGAAGATGACTCCTCTTTTGATTCTAAAGGCATTTCCCTTGCGTGGTTTGGAGTTTGCTTGTATTTGGTCTACCACCCTTCCCTCATTGTTGTACTTTATCGTGTCAATCTCTCCTTCACTCTTGTCGGTGAAGGAACAACAATCCTCATATTTTTCATTAGAGCTATCTTCATCTGATTGCTCATCATTTCCCAAGTCGATATGTTTCATCATTCTCATTAGTGACTAAGGCCTAATTGTACATCAAGTTTAAGTCATGCCCTTTGGTCCATTATCATTTAGGTCCATTTAAGAAATCTTTGAGTGGTTTAAGGTTTGATGATGGGTTGCCAGCTAACTTCTTGGTTAGGTGTTCCAGGGTCGGTACTTGGAATGAGACCGCATTGGTTCCTCTCTGCACGCTCCTAGCCATCATGTAGATTTCCACTGAAGGCTCTCCTTGGGTCTTGCCAACTGCTTTGATAGCTTTCTCATATTTCTCATTGTTTGAGAATGGCAGGTCGATTGTAGCAAGGACATGCATCCAGTCTCACTCGTCCTCAGGGCAAGGGATATACTTAGTTGGTGGCCTGTAAAATTTCCTATTCTAATCGTCATCCTTTAGCATAGAGGAGATGGCGTCTAGGTTGACCATCATAGTCTTCCAAGTGTCCATATCTACTCTTATAGCTTCCATTCAATTTCCTAGGAAGATCAAACCGTTGCCCTAGTCTTCTATGAATCTTGCATTGTGCATCCACAGTCGGCCTACCAAGATATCATAGTCCACTCCCTTCATGACTATAAAATCAACTGAGAACTGGACTTCTATGATTTTTACTGGCCAATTCTTTAACACACCGAATGGCTTCACTTTTGTTCCATTAGCTATAGTGACGTTAAACCTAGCTGTTCATAGTGAATATTCTCTGGACAGTGTGAGGCTCTCCATTTTTGCACTTAAGGTACTCACCAGGTTTTGTGGAGGATATGTCTTTTTGGTGAATGTAGAGAAAATAATTCTAGGATAGAAGCGACATGCATTGTGGGTGTTTGGTATTGGACATGAATGCCAATATTTGAGGGGCCCTTACTATGTATCATACACTGCTCATGCCATTGCTATAGGGATTCAAGAATTGGGTGACTTGTAACCTTATGCAAAACAAGAATTCTTGCAATGGATGAAGTGCAGGGTCCCTATAGAGCTTGCTCCTCTAAGAGTACTAGGCTATAGAATCATTGCCTCTAATGGAGCCAACACCACTTATATGGCTACCAACCTCAGGGGATAAGGATAATGAGGATGAGGAAATGCCAATGAAGAAGATGAAATTGTCCCCTTTGAGTTCGCATAGTGAGGAATGAATGCCTACTTATCTCCTCTTTAAGCCCCATCTCTAGTTTATCTCGCCCTGGAGGCTAGCCATGGTAAAAAAATTCATTTGCACATGAGTTATTGTATTCTTCTTATCTCTTTTGTTTTGATTTTTTTAATACAAGATAAATATCCAAGTTTTTGCACATTCTTTTTGCTTGTTCTAACCTCATTTTGTGCAAAATCAATATAAAACCATTGAAAAACTTCTAGTAGTCTATTTGCCTTTTATGCATCACCATTGTGTCTTGTATGCCTAAACTATCTGGTCCTTGGTTGGTAATGGGACTTCTCCATTCCCTGGGTGGACCATGTTAGAAGAAAGAGAGAGAGATAGGGACAATAGAGAGCAGACAACTCTCAATGAGATTCTTCATATTATTCATCACACATACTAACTAACTAACTCAATACATAAACTAGGTCTAAGTGACCAAAGGAACTAACTATTGACTAAGTATGGTTAAGTCAAGTACCAACTTATTGAAGGCACACACATGATAGATAGCTACACACACCCAGTTGTCATATCGGTAGGTAGTAGGTAGATTGGCTGAGCTTGCATATTTCAACACTCCCCCTCAACCTCAAGTCATTTCCTATATCCCAAGTAGTGATCTAAAATGAGTAAGCTTATCCCTACCAAGTGATTTGGTAAAGATATCTGCCACTTGGTCTTCAATCCTCACATGTATGAGGTCTATCTTTGCCTCCAAGCACTATTTTCCTAATGAAGTGGTAATGGACCTCAATGTGCTTTGACCTAGCATGATCAACTAGATCCGGGGGGTCCACTAGGGTTTACCATATGGTACCATGTGAGTGTAAGGGAGGGGGGTTATTTAAGGGAAGGAAGGTACATTTTATAAGGTAAGGTCCCATAAATAGGGGGTAGATAAGGGGTATTTTCATATATTTCTTGCACGCAAGTGATGTCTCCTTATTACTACTAGTGAATCCCCCATGAAACTAGATTGCTTGCCAAGAGCACATTGCTCATGTTATCACAATATAGCTTGAATAGTTTATCTATATGAATCCCCAAGTCATCTATCAACTTAACTAGCCAAGAAGCCTCACATTCAACTAATGTTGCACCCCTGTATTTTGCTTCTGTACTTGAGAGAGCCACAATTGGTTTCTTACTACTCCAGCTGACCATGTTACTCCCAAGAACAAATGCATATACATTGGTCGATCTCCTATCATACATACAATTAGCCCAATCCACATCACTATAACCTGTAAGCTCAACAGGCTTACCATGCTCATAGAATAGTCCATGAGACCATGTACCCTTCATATATCTCAAAATCCTCCTCACAGCATCTAGGTGAGATTTTCTTGGTTGTTGCTACATAAACTGGCTAATCAAACCAATTGCATAACTCAAGTCATGTCTAGTGATAGTGAGATAGATCAAATTCCCAACCATATGTCTATACATAATCACATTCTCTATCACATTCCATGTATCAATAGCCAACTTTATTTTGCTCCAATGGTGTATCCATGGGTTTGCATTCCAACATGCCATACTTCTCCAACATATTCTATGCATATTGTTTTTGTATCATCCATATCCCATGAGGTGTATGCATAACTTCAATCCCTAAGAAAAATTTTAGCTATCCCAATTTTGTGATTTGAAATTGTTTCTGCAACACAGCTTTTATGTCATCAATGCCATGTATGTCATCACCACCTATGATCGCCAAATCATCTACATAGAGCACCAAAATCACATATCATGTCTCTATTTTCCTAGTAAATAGGCTAGCATCCTTATAACCTGTCAAGTCAAATGATTTTCCATGCTCATAAAGTAACCCATAATCAACAGTACCCCTCACTCCTAACTGTATCTAAGTGTGGCTTACGAGGTTTCTACATCAAGTGGCTAATCAACCCCACTACATAACTCAAGTCGGGATGAGTGATAATAAGGTAAATCAGGCTGCCCACCATCTGTCTGTACATAGTGACATTCTCGATCTTAGTCCCAACATCAATTACAAGTTTGACAGTTGGATCCAACGATGTTTTCATGGCTTTACACTCCATCATGTCATATTTCAGCAACATATCATGGGCATATTGCTTTTACAATAGCCATATACCTTGAGGTATAGACGCAACCTCAATCCTGAGAAAGTACTTCAATTCACCAAGATCCTTGACTTTGAATTCAAGCTATAACATTGCTTTAATTTCAGCAATCCCATGATCATCATCTCTGATGATGATCAAATCATCGACATAAGCCACCAAAAAAACATAACTATACTTCATCCTCTTTGTAAACAGGATGTGATATGCATGACTTATCTGAAAACCAAGCTACTGCAAATAAGTGCTTATGCAAGAATTCCATGCTCTCAGTGCCTGTTGTGACCCATACAAGGCCTTTTTCATCTTACATACATATGTTGGTTAGTCAGGGTGTACATAGCCCTCAGGCTGCTCCATACACACCTCTTCAAGCAAGTCACCATTTAAAAATACATATTTGACATCCATTTTCCATAATTTCCAACCCTTAGAAGTTGCTAATGCAATGATTGTTCTTACCGTTGCCATCTTGGAAACCGGGCTAAAAGTCTCCTCATAATCTAGATCGTACTACTGTGCATATCCCTTTGCAACCAATTGGGCTTTCTACCTTTCCAACGGACCATCTGACTTGCACTTCACTTTATAAAACCATTTGCAACCAACGGGTACTTTGCCTTTAGGCAATCTTACCAATTCCCATGTCTCATTTTTAACCAATGTTGCATATTCCTCATCCAAGGTAGCACACCAATTCTCATATGTAACTGCCTCGTTGAACTTCATAGGCTCTCTCTCTCTATAGCCTAACACTTTAGTCATATAAGCATAGTTTTTAGCTAAATACCCACTGTATGTCAGCCTATCAACTAGTTTTCTGACCCTTTCAGACCTCCTCAACTGTGGTGCATTCTGGGATTGCCTCTCATGAGGTGGCACATACCTGCTTTGCCTTGCACCAGGCATCATAACTGATGGTATGCCCAATTCACTATCAAGACTGTCACTGCCAGGTGACTCATATCCAAATGTAAGTGGACCATTCACATAGTCAAACATCTTTTCTTTGCCTTTATCCAATCTCCCCCTCACTAACATATCCATGTTAGTGGATGCAGTAGCACGATTACAAAGTCGTCATGTCCAAGGACTAACAGTAGATAACCATCACCTATCAGTCCGACGTACTAGCTAAAGGATAATTTTCACCATAAGTAGGGCTGATTGGTCAATTAGAGACCATTGCATTTGGATTACCATATCATGAGGCCAGCTTATCAAAAACTACATCCTTGTTGATCAGTGTTTCCCGAGTGGACAGATCATAGCATTTGTAAGCCTTTCTCTCCTATGCATAGCCAAGAAAAACACTTTTGACAACTTTTGGGTCTAACTTCTTCCTCTTTTTATCAATCACATGTACGTAGGCAATGCATCCAAATACTTTTAGATGACTAATGTCGAACTTGTGCCCACAATTTCTCATACGGAGTCAAATCATGAATCCCAGTTGTAGGTGTTTGGTTCAATACATAAACTACAGTAACCACTCCTTCAGCCCAATAAGCATTTGGAAAATTCTTTTCATCAAGCATTGCCCTAGCAGCTTCCATAAGCACCCAATTTTTTCCCTCTGCCACATTGTTCTACTGAGGTGTATAACTGCATGTGAGCTGCCTTTTTATGCCATATTTAGCAAGGTACTTGTCAAACTCTCTAGATACATATTCTCCACCTCCATCAGATCTCAGACATAAGATATAACAGCCAAGTTCATTTTCAACATGCTTCTTAA
The DNA here is from genome assembly GCF_053477565.2 of Lygodium microphyllum. NCBI lineage: Eukaryota > Viridiplantae > Streptophyta > Polypodiopsida > Schizaeales > Lygodiaceae > Lygodium > Lygodium microphyllum. Next base: position 149,247,622 of record NC_141137.1, read on the forward strand.
AGTCCTTAAAGACATCAAGCACCTCATCCTTGTGCTTCAGAATATACAACCATGTATATCATATGAAATCATCAATGAAGGATACATAATACCGAGAACCTCCAAAAGACACATTATGGGAAAGATTCATACATCGGAATGTATCAATTGCAAGGGCCGAGAACTGTTTCTGACATGTCTCACAAACGGGAATCTTGTTCATTTCCCAAACTAACGAGCAGAGCATACATATCCAAGATCAGTGTACTTGAACTTCAGCAAGCCAAGCACAACCTCTTTCTGTTGCATATTTTTCAGCTTTGATACATTAACATGACTGATGCATTTGTGCCAGATTTCTACATCCCAAACTACTCCATTATCATGAACAAATATGGCTACCTTCAATTTCGGGATAGATGCATCCAAGGTAAACATTCTACCATCTCTCTTGCCTTTGCCAATCAATTTACAACCATTGCCATATTCTTCAATAAAACAATCATCCTTGTTGAATCTGACTTGCAGATTCTATTCTGCCATCTGAACAAGCGATAATAAATTATTGGTAATAGAAGGTACATGTAGTACATCATGTAGGCTCTTATTTCTACCATAATGAGTAACTAAACCACACTTGTATGCTGAATATCATGTTTTGTATCATCACCAATACATAATACATACAAATCCATGAGACCCTGCTACTAACTCATCAAACCGTTCACTATGAGGAGTCATATGATTGGATGCTCCTAATTCTATGTACCATTTTTCATCTTTACCTTGCTTAGGTGTACTCTTTGATACATACTGCATAGCAAATGGTTTATCTCCCTAGTCATCCTAAGTACCACTGGAAGATGCATAATGTCCATGTTGCCTACCTTTTGCCTTCATCACAGCTTTCTTTTTATGGAAATCCTTCATGATATGTCCATATCTTCCGCAATAATGATAGTGCTTATCCCTGTTAGACTACATATGCAACTGTGAGGAGCCAGCTCTGCCTCTAGGTGATCTCTCCCTGCCTCTAAAGGCTCTAGATCCTTGCTATCCTTGTGTATTTGAGCTGTACCAAGCATTTTTCTACTGTTGTCCATGTGTGTTTTGAGTGTCTTCTCGACCTAAAAAAGCTCCACGATCTCTACCACCTCTAACTTGTTGACTAGAGTAAAAGACAGTGTCTGTCAGACATAATAACCTTTGGCCCAGGCAAGTAGCCCAAGACGGCCATTAATTAGTGTGTCCCAGACAAGGGAAAGAAGTGCCAAGGTTCGAAGCTTAGGGGATACCCTTAGATTTCTTGCTAAATTGGGCAGGACTTGTCTTTTTGGAAACACCGATCGGGTGCACCATGAAGACAGGCCCTAGAGATCCAATTAGAAGGTGGGAAGAGGGTATATTTGGTTGGGATGTGAGTAAGATATACAAGAAATTTTCTTCTCTCTCTCAGATTTGGTATTAGAGCTTGCAAGTTTCCACAAAAAAAAAAGATTTGGGGGTTTTTTGTTACGGCCACTGAGATCGTGTTGCAGTCATGAGAGCGCATAGGAGTGGGCAACGTGAAGGCATCTCTACAACACACCACAAAAGATAGTGCAGTGTGAAAATCCTCTTTCTCTATAAGTGGCAGCACCCACCACAAGGCCCAATGACATCCTAGTGAGCCAATCACGTGGGCTAGCGGCGGCCAATAGCACCACCAAGGTCAAGGCACACTCCATCACACACAAGAGAGCTCTCTCTCTTTTACTTAAGACAATGACCATCTCCCTTTCACTTTTTATCCTTGGTAAATTCCTTGTGACACTCTGCATGTGGGATACAATCCCCTTTTTACCAAGCTTGTGAGCCTCCATCCCCTTCTTTAAAAAAAAGGGTGTTTTCTCCTCTTTCTGAGCACATTTTCTGAGATCTATAACTTCTTGGTACGACATCCAAATTGCAAACCAATTTCATGAAATTCGAGAATGATTTGAAGATAGGCTTTTGAAGTATTATCATTGCCAATTGAGCTTGGGAGCACTTCCGAAATTTCACGCCAAAGTGACCTCTTGAGGTAGGCAAAAATTGGAATTTTTTGGCTCCAACAGACTCCAATTCAAGGGTTGTCAATTCCTGTGGTTTTCTTGCATCGATGAGTATCAAATTTCAACATATTTGACCTCTGGTTTTGACTAGCGAGGACATTTCAAATTGCTTTCATGGTGCTAGATATGCATCATCTCTACCTTTTGGGGCTTAAAATTCACTACTTTGAGTGCGTCTATGTATGCTTGAGAGTGTGGATTCTATGCATTTGAATGTTTATGCATGGTTTCAAAGAGGATTTGGTGCTTATTTAGCTTTGCACTTTTGTTCAAAATATACAAAGAGACTTGCTTTTGACATATATGAAGAATCACGCATCTAGAGCCCTTGTTCACTCATCTGGAGGGACAAATTTATTATAAAACAATTTCTTAAATGCAATCCAAGTGGATGACTCTACATGATCTTGCATGATTCAACTACTTTGTCTAGGAATATGTGGAGATTTTGTTAAAGGTCCCTGAACATATTTCTGACTTTCTGCAAGTGCATAAAATTGTCATGGGCTTAAAAGAAACCTTAAGGCCACTTGTTAGGAAGGAGAGATGTAAAACCTTGAATGAGGTAGTGGAGCTTTCATTGGTCCTTGAAGATGGGAAGGCCCAGATATTTCCTTGGACTAGAGGTGCATGCCCTGTCTTTACTCCTGCAATTGCATCTAGTGCTCCTCGTGCGAAGGACACTAGAGAGGTGCATATGATCAAGACTATGTCAGGTACCAAGAGGAAGGTATCTGCTATGGCTGAGAGAGCGTACAATAAATCCATGCTCACTCCACATCAAAGGGAGAAAGCAATGAGAGAAGGACTCTGTTACAGATGCTTGGGCCAGCATAAATTTAAGGCTTTGTCCCAAGAAGGCAAGAGTCAGTGCTCAAATGGTGCTTAATCTAATGCGAGATGTGGATAAGGCAAGAGATGACCTAGATGAGTCACCTCCAAATGACTCTAGTTATCATGAATGGATCCTAGCCATCACAATAACAAAGAAAGCACCAACTGTGCCAGATACTATGCCAGATGCAATGTTATCACTTGAGGCACAAAAGGGGTACAAGTTTGCTGACACTGAGCTCATTGCAATGAAAGGCATAGTAGCAGGATGCTCTATGCATTAATTGATATGGGCTCTTCACATAATGTTATTAGCTCTAATCTTGTCAAGAAGCTGAAGCTCAAGACTACCCCTTCAGAATATAGTTATTCGATAGAGCTAGCTGACGGGATGGGTACAGAGACATGGGATCAGAGAGTTGTTGACCTCCCTATACAGACCCAGTCCTATGAGGACACATTGGATTTTGAAATTATATGGCCTAAAGATTTGACCTAGTGTTGAGAAAGCAGTAGCACTGCAAAGAAGAGACCTATCATTGACTTCTCTTCTCATATTTATCAATTTGAGCACGAGGGCTTGATTCACGGAGAACTAGATCTCCAAGAAGTGAAGATTCTCTCGATGACCAAGGCACGCAAGATTGACTGTAAGTTTCTTTACTTTTTTTATATTTTAAATATTTCTAAATGTGTGTCAAAGGATGACATAGATAAAGGTGGAAGTTCCACAAGTATCCCTTCGGCCTTATCAAGTAAAATAAGAGCACAATTTTCATATGTATTTAAATCTGAACTACCTCTTGGTTTACATCCTCGTAGGAACGTGGAGCATAGGATTGAGCTTGTCCCAGGAGCTAATCCAATTGCTAGACCCCCGTTCAAGATGAGTCTACAAGAGGAGAATGAAGTCCGTAAGGTGGTGGATGAGTACTTAAGCATAGGATTGATTAGACCTAGCTTTGCATTCCCAAATCACCAAGTAGCTTCCATAACCAAGCTATATCACATGTTGTAGTTGTGGCACCTCTATACTTTGCCTCTCTATTGGACAAGGTAATTATCGATTATTGCTGCTCCAAGTAACATCATCATTGCCAAAAAAAACATAAAACCACTAGTAGATCTCGTATTTGAAATACTACTAGCCCAATCTACATCGGTTTAATGTGCCGCCTATCGGCTGTCCAAGCACGTTTTAGCGGTCTATCGAGAAGCGATTCTAGGCGTCGCTGCCCAGCACTTCCATGGAGTGTTTCAGGGTTTGGCGCCTAAGGTTTCTCAAGTCCGCCCTCACAACAGAACGTCCACAGTCGAACCCACTAGGATCGACCTGAAATGTGGGTTCCTAGTAGGCAAGTCTCCTGACAGCATCCTAGCATCGGGTTTTGGACATCCTACTTTACGCAGAGATACCCAATCCAAAGCAAATCCATAGCACACTTGGTTCAAAGAGAATGGGAAACGAGAGGGATGCACCACTCAACCTCTCTGCCCATAAGGCCTAGTCCCACTCCAGTCCCCTAAAACGGCATGAATCAGGTTCTATTCTAATATTACCTAAAGGTCGTTCGTCTATAGAACCTTGTGAGAAGCTTCTCAGCTTTCTAGGACCACCCTACCATAGGATGGACCCGTTAGGGGTTCCACCCACCCGCTCCCCTTAATGGGCATTCTTTAATTACCTAATTAGGTCCTATCACATTTATGTGGGACATTTAAAAACAACTTCCTTAATTACGCCTTTTAAAAAATAGGGTTTGTTTGCGTAACTTATGGCACTAACACAAAAATAGTTCTGACAAGTTCTTTGGAAGTAAACTTTATATTCTCATCTTAACTGAAATACAAGTCTTGTCCAAAAAGGACGAATTCTGCAATCCATGAGGATGTGTATTATTTCCTCCAAGTATCCACCCTTGCACTAGTAATAGGGCCTCGAGAATCTATCCCGAGTCATGTAGATTATTTGAGTAGGACCCGGAGGCAGGGAATTTACGGCCAAAGCCCCCCTGGCATCCAAGTGTCCTTCTACATTCAAACTAAACCACGGAAACCCCTCTCGTGGCGGGTTCGGTCCACGTTCCCATCACGGTACCTTCGTCGCCCTCCTTGAATTCAACCTGATTCATTATTCAATTTCCCGTTGTGAGTTTGGGTCATTCATTCTTTTCACATACATTGAACCTAGATTTACAAGCACAAACAAACAATGAAGGCGAGTGCTCTCAAGACATCTGCTAAGATGGAGTCCTCTTTTTTCTTTTTTAATGCTAACGTCACCTTTCTTGATCATTCCTTCCTTGGCGTCATTTTCCATTATTTTTCGGGGGATAGGGAAACCCTTTGCTCGACCTCACTACTATGTATTAGGGTAGAGCACTTTCACTATAGTTTTAAATGATGGCTTCCCTGGGTTACTATCCTTTGATCCCCCTATCTTAGGATCTTCATCTAGGGTTTTGTTGGACCAATTGGTAATCATATTTTCCTACCTTAGAACTCTATCGATTTCTAGGTTTACCCTAGGACCTACTCATTGTCAAGATAATCGATACTTATATTTACTCTTTTTGCAAGACAACATAAACCAAGTCTACTTACCATTTTAAGATAGCTACGAGCATCGAATGTAGCTTGGTGAGTAGTCATTCTCCTTGTGGGTACTACATTCGAGTTTCCTTGTGTAGTTTGGGATGTTTCATATACCAGAAGTCATATCCCTAAGCTTATTTTGGGCTCATCACGGTTGGCTATTGGGTTAGAGACCAGGAGCGTGTTGACTTCAAGTAAAAATATGGTCGTAAGGATAAGCTGATTTATTTTGCGACTAAGGTCCTAGGTGGGTTGAGTTAAACCTTGGCTCCACTTATCAACCAGGACCTTATTTACCAAACTATTCCTTTCAAACAAGCTCAAAAATTCATGTGTGCACTGTATTCTAACTTTTTAAACGCATACCCCATTATGTGGTGCAATTGAAGCTATCCACGATGCCATGCAAGTCCCAATGCAAGTCTCCCCTAAGTTGTCAATGCGATGCGAGGTCCCTATTCATAGAAATCCCCTCCAATACATTTATGTGACTCAAAAGGCATGACTTATTACTCAAATGCGAGTGTACATGCATCCATTGAAAATGCAATTTAATTCTCTACGATGGTCTATGGAGTACAATTGACCTAGACGGAATATTTAAGTCCCCCGACAATTTATGATGCATCTGTGGGAGTTGGATCTTATTTCTTGACTTGTTTTCGCTATACTCGTAGAAACCCAATCTATTTTCGACATCCCATGATTACGCTTATGGGCCATTGTGGATTTGGAGGTGACCTTTGCTTCCTTCGAAGGAATCCTTGGTGTCGTAGTTCCTACGCTTAGTCTTGCCTTTTGCGGACTCCTCATCAATTTGAGGCAAACGATGGAGAGGTTACGAGGCTTACGATGGGGGAGAGACGGTACTCGAGCCTTTGCCCAAGGGAGGGGTTGGTTCTTGAGTCTCTTCTCCCTCTCTCTCTTACTCTCTCCCTCTCTTTCTCTTACTCTCCTTCACTAACTCTTCCTCTATTCTCTTTCTCACGAGATGCCCACAAGGGAAGGGGACGAGTATTGTATACGTGGTAGGGAAGAGGGAGATTTACAAGGAAGGGCAATAGGTAGGGAGGAAAGGAAGAGAGAAAAAAATGTATCTACCCTCTTAGGGATGGGGGGTTTATATGGGTGAGGTGGGTAAAGATGGGGGGGGGGGGAGAAAGGAGAGAAGGAGGTCTTAACTACTCTCTATGGTTCACGTTGCCATGCAGCATTATAGGAGGTTTAGTTGTCGTTATCTCATCCTGCGTCTGCATGCCGTTTAACTCTCATCTAACGTTGCATTCTCCTTCTCCACTCCCACCGTCGAACTCCTGTCATCATTTTCCTTTTCTCCGTCTTCTCCTAGTTCAACTCCCCCTCCCTCCGCCATCCGACGGCATTGACAAGGGGAAGGAGAGGCATAGTTAGTAATAATTTGTTTATATATATATATATATATATATATATATATATATATATATATATATATATATATATATATTGAAGTTAAAAAAAATAGGGGAAAGTTGACGGCGACAATGCAAGAAACGGGGGGCGATGTGATTGTGGCGGCGGGACGGCGGAACGGAACAAGGGGGGGTGTCATCGTGACGGCGGCGTTTTACATCTTTCCCCCCTTAAGGAATTGAGATGTCCTCATCTCAAAAGGAATTGGGGGTGTTTTTGGTTAAGAGTACTCTCGTCAATCCATGTGGCATCTTCTTCTAGATAGTCCTTCCACTGGATGAGGTACTCTTTGAGTGTTCTAGTCCTCAATCTCTTTTCGCAGGTGTCTAGGATTCTATCTGGCCAGAGCTCAAGGACTCCTTGACTTGGCATTACAACTTGTTGATCATTGAGTACATGGCTAGGATTGGATACATATTTCTTTAGTAGACTAACGTGGAATACATTGTGAATCTTTATGTTCTCAAGGAGTTGGAGTTTGTATGCATTGGGCCCTAGACACTTGAGGATCCTGTAGGGTCTGCAATACCTTGGACTTAGTTTCTTAAATTCTCCCAATGATAATGAGCTCTTCTTGGGGCGTACTCAACAAATAAAGACCATATCACTTTCTTTGAAGAGTCGCTCCTGTCTATTTAGAACTGCATAGGCTTTTTGTCTATCCTTGGCAGCTCTAATGTCTTGTCTGATGGCCTTGACCTGCTCCTCCATCTCCTCAAGAATTTTTTTGGAAGCTTCTACCCTCAAGGTAGGAACTGAAAAGTTCAATGGAGTACGGCAATCATGCCCATACAATGCTTGAAAAGGTGTCATTTGAATGCTTTGCTGGTAAGAAGCATTATAGGTGAACTCTACCAATGGTAGGTATTGGATCCATTTTTTGGGTTTGTGACAGCAATATGCCCTAAGGATATCTTCAATGACCTAATTGACCCTCTCTGTTTGGCCATCAGTCTGAGGGTGATAGGCTGTACTGAAACAGAGTTGAGTCCCAATGGCCTTGAATATCCCTCTCCAAAAATGAGATGTGAAGAGGGAATTGCGATCACTAACAATCCTTCTCGGTAACCCATGGAGTCTGAATATTTCCTTGATGAATAACCTGGCAATGTCTGAAGCTTTATAGTTTGTCTTGACTGGAATGAGCTGTGCAACCTTAGTGAGCATGTCTACTATAACCATAATTGAGTTGTATCCTCCTTGGACTGAAGGTAATCCAACAACAAAATCCATGTTGATAAATTCCCACTTCATCTGGGGAATGTCAAGAGGTTGCAACTTCCCAGGCATCTTGACATGTTCTGCTTTAATGCGCTGGCAAGACAAACATTCTGTGACATATTTAAGCACATCTCCCTTAAGCCTTTCCCAATGGTAGCTCTTCCTATGACTGTGTTAAGGGTCTTGACATATCCAGGGTGGCCTGAAAAGGGGGAATCATGTGCTTCCTAAAGTATTCTCTTTTTGAGTTTTCTATTTGAGGGTATGCATAATCTTGTCCTAAAGTAGACAAGTCCCTCATCGACAGAAAATTCTTGATATTTGGCCTTAAGTTTGGGATTTTGGTCCCTCCCCAAGATCTCTAGTGCAAGTGAACTAGCGCCCGTGACAACTTCAAATTCCTTGCTTAAGTCAGGGAGCTTTAGAATCGGCATTGCCACTAAGCTATGCTTGAGCTGATCAAAACTTGATTGTTCAGTGGGCGTCCATGCTATGGCGACCTGCTTCTTCAGCAAATTTGTAAGGGGGGCTGCAATTAAGGCATAGTCCTTAATGAAGATCTTGTACCAACCTATTAATCCAAGAAAGCTACGCACTTCTTTAATAGTAGTTGGTGGAGGCCACTCTTGGACATCCTTGACCTTTGTAGGATCTACAGAGATTCCCTCACTTGACACAATAAATCCAAGATATCCAATCTGCCTCTTGAGGAAGGCACACTTTTTCTTCTTAACATAAAGCTTATGAGTTCTCGTGGTTTCAAGGACGATGCAAACTTGGGATTCATGGTCCCCCTCTTTCTTGGAATAAACTAAGGTATCATCAAAGAAGACAAGCACAAAATCATGAAGATATGGTCTAAAAATGTCCTGCATTAGCTTGTTAAAGGTGGCAAGGGCATTACTCAATCCGAAAGACATTACCATGAATTCGAAATGACCATATCTTGTGTTGAATGCCGTCTTAGAAATATCTTCTTCTTTGACGCGGATCTGGTAGTATCCTGACCTTAAGTCGATCTTGGAGAAGATTTTTGCTCCCTGCAATTGATCAAGTAACTCGTCGTCTATCATTGGGATAGGATATTTATTTTTGATGGTTACTTGGTTTAGGCCTCTATAATCGATGCAAAGGCGAAGTGTACCATCCTTCTTCTTTTGGAATAGGACTGGAGGTGCCCAATGAGAACTACTGGGGCATATGTACCCTTGGTCCAATAGCTATTTGAGTTGTTCCTTTAACTCAATAGCTTCAGGAATGGACATCTTGTAGGGCCTTTTTGCGACTGGTGCAGCTCCTGGTGTTAGCTTAATTTCATGATCCACTTTCCTTGATGGTGGTAATTCATTCAATTCTTCTAGAAACACATCCACATACTCTTTTAGCCAAGATGGTTCTTCATTGGTGTCCTCCACTTGTTCCGGTTTGTTTAGCTTGATCAGGTAGATGGGTAATCCTTTCCTTATCCCCTAAACTATTGGCGTTGCCTTAGCTAGCTAGATTTTAGGTTTACCTACTTCTCCTATGTTGTCACTAGCTCGCCCTTAGGATTTCGAAAGGAGACTTGTCCTTTCCCACAACAGATGTGAGCATCATTGGGGACTAGCCAATCCATCCCAAGTAGGCACTCATGGACTCCTAGATTCATTACCCTAAACTTAACAGATGTGGGTTTGTCTCCGAGTAGGAATTCCACCTTAGCAGTTTGTCTAGTGCAAGTGATTTCTCACCCATTTGCTAATTCAACAAGCAAAGTAGGTGCGGCTATAGTGGTTATTTCTAACCTTCTTGCACAAGCTGGTGAAATAAAGGAATGAGTGCTGCCACAGTTAATCAAGATTTTGAATTTCTTATCTTGATAATCTGATGGTGTTTGGATTACTGAGAACTGGCAGTTTGGCCCCTTTTTGTGGAGAGCGGCATGAACGGATGCCCTTTCAATCTCAGCTTCCATGGACGGGTCTTCTTCTTTGTTGAGTCCCTTAGTGGAGATATTGGAAGTTTTTGCCCTTCCCATTGCTGCACGACCGCGGCCATGGGTAGCTCTAGCTTGGCCATTGAATTTTCCTTAGCGACGCTCTCCGCCAAGTTTGGGGCATTCCCTTTTGAAGTGTCTAGGTTCATTACAGTGGAAACATCACATGCTTTGATCGCTCCTTTGAGTGGGGACAAGGTCATTGATTGCATTTGCCCTCGACTTCTTCCGTTGGCCTTGACTTTATCCTTGAGCCCTCTTGAATTGAGCTTTCGACATTCCTGGATTTTGGTCCTTGTAAGTCCATGGTCTATTATTCCTAGGCTTTGGTTGGACTTCTTGGGCAATAGGTCCCGCTCTTATCAATGCATCTTGCAAATCTGAAGGACACATTGATTCCAATCGGGTGTTCAATGGTGGGTTCAGCCCATCACAAAACTTTGAAACTTGTTGGGAAATGCTCATGGTCAGAGAATATTTTAGCAAGGAGACAAATCTCGAGTAGTATGCCTCCAATGACATGCCTAATTGTTTCAATTTGAAAAACTCATTCATCCTATGAATTTTGTATGCAGGTGGCATGTATCTTCCCTGCACGGCTTGCTTTAGCTTGTCCCAGGTTATTGTGCTTTCAGAGACTGCTTGGTCCTCACACCATTGCTTCCACCAAAGCCTAGCTTCTTTGATAAGTTTGAGCTTGCCAATCATGGCCTGGTTCACAGGTGCCGTTCCTGCTGCACTGAAGTAATCTTGCATGGATTCAATCCATACTTCAGCATCAGCTTCAATAGTCTTCCCCTTTCCATTGAATTCTGGTGGTTTAATATGTTTGAGGAGGAACTTCTTCTCTTGTGTCTCGGCTGGGCTTAGTGTGGACACAAGACTCTGGTTCTGTGCTTGGGGTTGTATCTGGTTTTGGATTAAAACCTTCACGTTAAGATTACATTTACATATCTCTACACAACTTGAATCAATGTGCAATTTATTTTTCAGTAACTATTGTGCGACAAATCAAATAAAATTCTTATTTATCCATAAAGAAGCATAAGCTTCAAGTACAATTATTTGGGAATAGATAAGGATTGGCTAGGATAATTTTCTTTTTCAATAGATACATCAACTCCAAGTTAATAATTCCCTATTGGATTCAGCTACATGGACAGAATAGTAATATGGGTTGGGAGAATGGATTATCGAGAAGCGATAAGTCATGGGAAGTTCGAGAGTCCCCGCTTTTGATGGCCATGACGCTTGTTTTGCCCCATTACTTTAATTTTGTCAGCTGGCAAGACTTTGACCACCTCGTCATAGATGTAGCGATTATGTTCTACTTGTCGGGATCTGATGTGTAAGATGGAGTTTTCATGGAAGATGAATAACTTGATAATCTTCAAGTTTTCCAACCATTTTAGCCTCGTCATAGATGTAGTGATTATGTTCTACTTGTCGGGATCCGATGTGTAAGATGGAATTTACACGAGCCTCATGGAAGATGAATAACTTGATAATCTTCAAGTTTTCCAACCATTTTAGCCTCTTCAAGTTGTTTTGAAGATAGGCGAGTCGGTTGGCATCTATATAGCAGTATCCCATGCTCCAAGTCCAATGCCTTTCCACATATAGTGGTGAAGGGTTGTAGAGTCGATCTAAGATCCCCATCATGTCAGATTGTCGGCGATAACTTGAAGAGTTCATAGCCGTCTTGAACATGATGTGAAATACAAGGAACCTGCTCCATGCCTCATAAGTCTGGAAGCGGCAACAAACCACGAATGAGTAACAGAAAAATTATTGCCCTAGTGAAAGCATCACTTCTTCCTTCGCGATTTATTCATGTCTTGGTTGTTTTATTCGTTAGTGGCTCTGATACCAACTGTAACGTGCCACCTATCGGCTGTCCAAGCGCGTTTTAGCGGTGCATCGAGAAGCAATTCTAGGCGTCCCCTCTCGGCACTCCCATGGAGTGTTTCGGGGTTGAGAGCCTAGGGTTTCTCAAGTCCGCCCTCGCAACGGAACATCCACAGCCAAACCCACTAGGATCAACCTGAAATGTGGGTTCCTAGTAGATAAGTCTCCTAACAGCATCCTAGCCTCGGGTTTTGGACATCCTACTTTACGTAGAGATACCCAATGCGAAGCAGATCCATACCGCACTTGGTTCAAAGAGAATGGGAAATGAGAGGGATGCACCGCTCAACCTCTCTGCCCATGAGGCCTAGTCCCATTCTAGTCCCCTAAAACGGCATGAATCAGGTTCTATTCTAATATTACCTAAAGGTCATTCATCTATAGAACCTTGTGAGAAGCTTCCCAGCTTTTTGGGACCACCCTGCCGTAGGATGGACCCGTTAGGGGTTCCACCCACCCGCTCCCCTTAATGGGCATTCTTCATTTACCTAATTAGGTCCTATCACATTCATGTGGGACATTTAAAAACAACTTCCTTAATTGCTCCTTTTAAGAAACAAGGTTTGTTTGCGTAACTTATGGCACTGACACAAAAATAGTTCAGACAAGTTCTTTGGAAGTAAACTTTATATTATCATCTTAACTGAAATACAAGTCTTGTCCAAAAAGGACGGATTTTGCAATCCATGAGGATGCGTCTTATTTCCTCCAAGTATCCATCCTTGCACTAGTAACAGGGCCTCGAGAATCTATCCCGAGTCACGTAGATTGTTTGAGTAGGACCCGAAGGTAGGGAATTTATGGCCAAATCCCTCCCCGGCATCCAAGCTTTCTCTTACATTCAAACTAACCCACGGAGAGACGTCTCATGGCAGGTTTGGTCCACGTTCCCATCACGATTGTTTGGAACCCCCTTGGCTAGGGTTGGCGGCCAGTTGGGGTACCTTGGCCGCCCTCCTTGAATTCAACCTGATTCATTATTCAATTTCCCATTGTGAGTTTGGGTCATTCATTCTTTTCATAGACATTGAACCTAGATTTGCAAGCACAAACAAACAATGAAGGCGAGTGCTCTCAAGACATCTGCTAAGGTGGAGTCCTCTTTTTTTTTTTGATGCTAACATCGCCTTTCTTGATCATTCCTTCCTTGGTGTCATTTTCCATTATTTTTCAGGGAATAGGGATACCCTCTGCTCGACCTCACCACTATGTATTAGGGTAGAGCACTTTCACTATAGTTTTAAATGATGGCTTCCCTGGGTTACTATCCTTTGATCCCCCTATCTTAGGATCTTCATCTAGGGTTTTGTTGGACCAATTGGTAATCATCTTTTCCTACCTTAGAACTCTATCGATTTCTAGGTTTACCCTAGGACCTAATCGTCATCAAGATAATCGATACTTATATTTACTCTTTTTGCAAGACAACATAAACCAATTCTACTTACCATTCTGAGATAGCTACGAGCATTGAATGTAGCTTGGCGAGTAGTCATTCTCCTTGTGGGTACTACATTCGAGCTTCCTTGTGTAGTTTGGGATGTTTCATATTCCGGAAGTGATATTTCTAAGCGTGATTTGGGCTCATCACGGTTGGCTATTGGGTTAGAGACCACGAGCGTGTTGACTTCAAGTAAAAATATGGTCATAAGGACAAGCCGATTTATTTTGCGACTAAGGTCCTAGGTGGGTCGAGTTAAACCTTGGCTTCAGTTATCAACCAAGACTTTATTTACCAAAATATTCCTTTCAAACAAGCTCAACAATTCATGTGTGCACCGTAATCTACATTTTTAGACTCATATCCCATTATGTGGTGCAATTGAAGCTATCCACAATGCTATGCAAGTCCCAATGCAAGTCTCCCCTAAGTTGTCAATGCGATGTGAGGTCCCTATTCATAGAAATCCCCTCAATACATTTATGCGACTCGAAAAGGCATGACTTATTACTCAAATGCGAGTGTACATGCATCCATTGAAAATGCAATTTAATTCTCTATGATGGTCTATAGAGTACAATTGACCTAGACGGAATGTTTAAGTCCCCCGACAATCTATGATTCATCTGTGGGAGTTAGATCTTATTTCTTGACTTGTTTTCGTTATACCCGTAGAAACCCAATCTATTTTCGACATCCCATGATTATTAAACCCCTCTTCAGCTACCTTCAAAATATGCAAACTACCAGACGCGAGGCATGACTTTATTTCTAATAATTCTTATGCTTAAATATTTGATTCTAGTTTCTAACATGGTAGCGATACATGGTTTTGGAGGGTCAAGTTAGCGTTTCCGCTTGATAAGGCTTTTGTGTTGATAGTGGTGTCTCTACTAACCCTTCCCCCATAGTCACGGCTTTTCTAGTCTCTTGAAAGAGCTTACGCTTTGGGGCCATTGTGGAGTTGGAGGTGGCCTTCGCTTCCTTCGAAGGACTCCTTGGTGCTGGAGTTACTACGTGTAGTCTTGCCTTTCGCAGACTCCTCATCAATTTTAGGCCAACGATGGAGAGGTTACAAGGTTTGCGATGGGGGAGAGATGGTACTCGAGCCTTTGCCCAAGGGAGGGGTTGGTTCTTGAACCTCTTCTCCCTCTCTCTCTTACTCTCTCCCTCTTAGTCTCCTTCACTAACTCTTCCTCTATTCTCTTTCTCACAGGATGGCCACAAGGGAAGGGGACGAGTAGTGTATACGTGGTAGGGAAGAGGGAGATATACAAGGAAGGAAGGGCAATAGATAGGGAGGAAAGGAAGAGAGAAAAAAAAATTATCCCCCCTCTTAGGAAGGGGGGGGTTTATATAGGTGAGGTGGGTAAAGATGGGGGGGGGGAGGAAAAGGAGAGAAGGAGGTCTTAACTACTCTCTGTGGTTCACGTTGCCATGTAGCATTATAGGAGGTTTAGTTGTCGTTATCTCATCCTGCGTCTGCATGCCATTTAACTCTTGTCTAACAGTTGTATTCTCCTTCTCCACTCCCATCGTCGAACTGCCGTCATCATTTTCCTTTTCTCCGTCTTCTCCCAATTCAACTCCCCCTTCCTCCGCCATCCGACGGCGTTGACAGGGGGAAGGAGAGGCATAAATAGTAATTATATATATATATATATATATATATATATATATATATATATATATATATATATATATATATATATATATATATATATATATATATATGTTTTTAAAAAAACAGGGAAAAGTTGACGGCGACAGCGCGAGAAATGGGGGGGATGTGATTGTGGTGGCGGGACAGTGGAACGGAAAAAGGGGGGGTGTCGTCGTCACGGCAGCGTGTTACAATCGGTGTAACCATGCAAGTCCAATGGTTCATCTACATCATAGAATAAGGAATAGTCCAATGTGCACTTGACATAGCACAATGTGCATCACATTGTATCCAAATGTGGCTTATGAAAGCTACACAAACTAACTCTCCAAATCAATTGTATAGTTTAGGTTTACTCTAGTGGTCATCAAATAGATAAGGCTATCTACAATCTTTTGATATATAGTGGCATCCTCAATCAAGTCACCCTCATATGCACTAAGCTTATCATTAACATCCAAAGGTACAGAAATAGGCTTGGAATCAACCATATCATTTTCTTCAACATATCCAACACATATTATCTCTGTGATGACAACCATATACCCTTTGGAATCTTGATTATCTCTATGCGGAGATTATAATGCAACTCTCCCAAATTCTTTATCTCAAATTCAGTCTTGAAAAGACCCTTTACATGGTCAATCTCTATCTCACTATCACCAATAATGATTAAATCATCCACGTATATTGTAATAACCACAATACCTACATCACTCTCATAGATATAAATTGAGTCATTAGCATGTGCTTTGCAAAATCCAAATTGACAAGGTATTCTGCAATCCTGTCATGCCATGCCTTGGGTGCTTGCTTCAATCCATATAAGGCCTTACAAAGTGTGCATACATCATCTCGATGATTCTCATCCATATAGCAAGGCGGTTTCTCCACATAGACTTCCTCTTGCAACTCCCCCTACAAGAAGGCTTTTTTAATATACATTCGATGCATGATCTATCCTTTTGATGTAGCCACTACTATGATTGTCCATATAGTGGCCATTTTAGCCACTAGAGTAAAAGTCCCTTCATAATCAATACCATGAGCGTGTAACCACTGGCAACCAGTCATGCCTTATAATGCTTAATAGATCCACTAGACTTGTGCTTGATCTTGTAAACCCATTTGCAACCAATAGCCTTCTTTCCTTCAAGTAAAGGCACCAACTCCCATGTGTCATTCTCCTTAAGTACAACCCTTTATTCATCCATAACACAATCCCAATACTCATTACCCATAGCATTCTCAAAACAAGTGGGTTCCTTATTTTACACAATCTTAGACATGTATGTATAGTGATGAGCTACATAGCTATCATATATCGATTGTTGCATTAGCTTTCTTACTCTACTTGGCCTGCGTGGATCCATGTCACTACTAGGTGCTTTAGCATCCTCTTGTGTCTGCCATACACTAGGTTTTTTAATATTTGGAATCCCAAACTCCTCATCCAAGCTTTTCTCAAAACCATTTGAATCAACATCAACATGAGAGAAACCTAATGATACATATATCATAATAGGTAAGTCCCCAACTTTCTCTTTACCCTTTCTTAACATCCGTGATGTACTTGGCAGAGTAACCCATGACCTCAATCTAGCACTCCAAGGTCTATAAATAGAATCATGACTAGGAGACTCTTGTGGTCCACTCAATGTTTGTGGTGACTACTTGCCTATTTTTTGAGCCACACTCTCATACTCATCAATCCAAACTGTATTTTACACATTATTGTACCAACTACTCATTTTATAAAAAACAACTTCCATGCTAGCTCTAAGCTCATGTGTAACAGGGTTATAATATCTATATCCCTTTTGATCAAGAGAATATCCAACAAATACACTTTTTTTTGCTTTCGTATCCAATTTAGTGTGCAACTCATCAAGATATGCACATAAGCAATACATTAAAATACTTTTAGGTGGGATTGATTTGGCTTTATACTCATAGACTTCTCTTTGGTATTGATTTCATATGTAGGATGTTAAGCCTATTGATTGCCCTTTACCTTCCCATGTGAAGGTCAATCATTTAGTAAGCCAATTAGCAAAAGACCAAGATGTCCAAGATCCCTTATGCATATGTAGTGGATAGTTTGATTTATGCCATGATAGCTACTCACTCAGATATAGCATTTGCAATGGGAGTTGTGGCATATTATACAGCTACACTTGGCAGACAATATTGGGACACTGCGAAGGATATCATGAGGTACCTAAAAGGCACTGCAAATATGTGCATTTGCTTATGGTGGCCAAGATAGTATTCGTAGGTTACACTAACTTAGACTATGCACAACATGTAGATAATAAGAAGTCCACCTTTGGGTATGTCTTCACTTTTGCTAGAGATGATGTTTCTTAGATGTCCAGGGTGCCTTTCATCTTGCACTCCCATATGCCATAGGATCCTTCTCAACCATATTGCTTCACATGTAGCAAAACAAGCTACCTTGTACTCTGCTTCGGTAGAAGACAATGCCACTATTGGCTACTTCTTACTAATCCAAGAGAAAATTCCTGAACCCAAAGATAAACAATAACCAAAAACCGACTTCCTAGAATCACTATCTCCCACCCAATGTGAGTCACAATTCCCCACAAGAGAAGTTTCGGAACTATATGTGATACCGTAGTCAAGAGTTTCCTTCAAGTATATGAGCACCCACATCCTAGCTTTCCAATGACTCTCCCGGAGGTTAGTTTGAGAGCTTGCTCAAAATACCAACAGCAAACTGATATTTGGTCTGGTGTTACACAAGTAGATAAGACTGCCAACCAACCTCCTATACCTCCCAAAGTCTGCTAGTGCTTATGTATCCTCAACGGATAACTTTGCATTCACCTCCATAGGTGTAGCTATCTTCTTGCACTTGGTCATGCCAAATGCCTTCAAGATCTCCCATGCACACTTCTTCTGAGAGATGAAGATCTTTCCTGGCTCTTGCCAGACTTCAACCCCCAAACAATAGTGCAGCAAGCCCAAGTCTGCCATTTCAAATTCAGAACTCAAAGCCTTTCAAGTTTGGTTGATCATATCTTTATAGTCACCTATAATAAGAAGGTCATCCACATATAGGACAATCACTACAGACTTTTCACCATCCCTGTAAACATACAAGTTAGCATATGAGACACATCTTTTGAAGTTTAAGTTTAAAAAGAACATATCTATCCAATGGTACCATGCTGGGGCTTGTTTTAGCCCATACAATACCTTCTTCAGCTTAAACACTTTGTTCTCAGAATGGGGAGCCTCAAACCCTGGTGGCTGAGCCACGTGCACCTCCTCCTTGAGGTCACCATTTAAGAACACTGACTTAACATCCATTTGGTAAATTGGTCACTGCTTGTGGGTGGTCACTGCAAGTGCTATGCGAATAGTGGTCATTTTGGCAATTGGAAAAAATGACTCTTGAAAATCAAACCCTTCAACCTGTGAAAATCCCTATGCAACCAGTCTAGCTTTGTACTTTTCTAAGGTATCATCAGCCTTGTACTTTACCTTCCAAATCCACTTGGTGCCAATAACCTTCCGCTTTGCTGGTGGCTGATCCACTAGCTCCCAAGTGTCATTCTTCATTATGCTATCATACTCGGCTTGCATAGCTACCTTCCATGCTGGAGCTGCAAGTGCTTCTTCTAAGTCAGTTGGCTCCTTTACTTCTCTCACAATCTCAGCCATTAAGGCCATATTGACTATATGTGAGTAGAATCCCTCCTTTGCTCCTCTATTCTCTAAGACCTCCTTGATTTGTCTGCCTTCTCCTCAATAGATGTAGGCATAGGATTATTGTGGTCATAGAGTTGCTTCACCCAACATAGCAATGGCTTTTCCGGTGGGGTGATGTCAGGTTGGTGAACTTTTTCCTCATCATCGATGCTGCCTCCTCCTTAAGGATAGGGACAACTCTTGCGACAGATTCATAGTGGACTACTTTTTCTCTTGATGATAAAATAGAAGAACTTGCCTTCTCCTCCTCCACTGTATGTGGCTACTCCTTGAACACCACATCACGGCTTGCGATGATCTTCTTTGCCTCTTGGTCATATAATTTGTAAGCCTTCTACTCATCACTATAACCCAAGAAGATAGGTTTTTTGTTTTTTGGTTTTAACTTGTTTCTCTTTTCATCTGGAACATGTGCGTAACATTCACATCCAAAAATTTTGAAATGTGAGGCATATGGTTTCTTACCAATGAAGCCTCATGAGGTGTTTTTCCTTCGAGAGCCCCTATGTAGCTCTGATTTAGAATGTAGACTGTAGTATTAGCAACTTCAGCCCAAAAATGGTTAGGCAATCCCTTACCCTTTAGCATGCATCTTGCTATCTCCACAATGGTGCGATTTCTACGTTCCACAACACTGTTCTGTTGAGGTGTGTGAGGCTTCGTCAATTGACGCTTGATCCCTTTTCTCTTGCAAAAGTCCTGAAACTCCTTTGCATTGAACTCACCACCACCATCTATTGTAAATTTCTTCACACTTTTCCCTATTTCATTCTCAACAAGTTTTAGCCATTATTTAAACTTACCAAAATCTTGAGCCTTATCATGAAGCAAGTACATCCACATCTTCCTATTGTAGTCGTCCACAATCAACATAATATAAGAATTTTCCCCCAAGGCCTGTGTAGGCATCTTACCGCACAAGTCAGCATGCACCAACTCTAGAGGAGCACGTGCTCTATCCTTGCTTTCCTGTGGAAACGCCTTTCTCTGTTGCTTGCCCATCATACATGCTTCACATGGTTCCTTCAATTTAGTCACTATAGGTAGGTGAGCAACCATACCTTTCTTATGCATCTCCTTCAACACTACAAATCTGATGTATCCAAACCTTTCATGCCATAGCTTACTTGTGCCCACTCTAGCGGTGGTTGTAAGAGCACTTAGCTCATACAGGTGGTTTCTTCTTTCTCCTTTGCCAACAACTTTGCCACAACGCTGTCGAGAATTTCTACACCTATCTTCTTGAACCTTAATTCATGACCAAGATTAGTTATGGCAACAAACTGATAACAAATTTCTCCTAATTTTGGGAATACACAACACATTTGAAAGATTTTTTACTTCACCATTTATAGCAATAAAAGAAATAGTACATGTGACCGCAGTAGAGCATTTTGCATCATTTCCAACCGTCACAGTGATGGATTCTTATAGAGGCTACATAGAAATGTATAGACCTTTCTTGTTGGTCGTGTGATGAGAGGCCCCACTATCCAACACACATGAGTCAGTGGTAGATTATTCTTGTACCTAGAAACACACTTTATCAATGGTCACCATGAATAACTCCAACTCTACTTCAGTCGTATTGGTTGTCTCTTTCCCTTTACTTTTAAGGGTACCATTATTTTCATCTGCCTTCTTGACACGACAATCTGCGATTGCATGTCCTTTCTTCTTGCAATAGAAGCGCTCTCCTTGAAAATTCATCTTACTGCCCTTCTTGTTTTTGTCACCATCATTTTTAGTGAAGGAACCGCCTTTTCCTTTTGCATTGGCAGAGAATGCAACCTCAACTCCTCCTCCATCAATAATGCACAAAACTCCTCAAAAGTCAAAGCTTGAGGTCTCACTTGAGTATTAAGGGCAATTACTACTCCATTAAACTTTTGTGGACAAATCTGAAGACACTTGAGTGTCCCAACGCCAATCATCTGGTCGCGCAGATTCTTAATCTAGGTGATGAATGCTTCATCCGTCTCTCCTTCAGCAAACCTCTGCTACTAGTTGATTCTCCAAGTTTTAAATCCTTGTTTAGTTTTGTGTTTCATACCAAGTCCTCAATACATTCCAAGCCTCTGATGCTTTGGTTGTATGCTGAATCAAAGTCAGAACAACTTGTAACTAAGGCACACAATGCATGTGCATTCCTTTGTTTCCAAGCTCGTAGAAGATCTGCATTTAGAGGAATCATCACACTAGAATTTGATGGGTCGGGGGTAGGCTATGGTTCTACGTCAGTCCCCAACACAGTCTCCAAAAGCTCATAAGAATCAAGGATAGTTGTAATTTTGAAATTCCACAAGGTGTAGTTTGTACCATCTAACTTGCCTTTGCTGAAGGTTAGTGGACGAATCCTTAGTGTTTGAATAGCCAAAACAGTAGCATCACCTCCTCACGGGGGATTCACTAGTAGTAATAAGGAGACGTCACCTGCGTGCAAGAAATATATGAAAATACCCCTTATCTACCCCCTATTTATGGAACCTTACCTTATAAAATGTACCTTCCTTCCCTTAAATAACCCCCCTCCCTTACACTCACGTGGTACCATACGGTAAACCCTAGTGGACCCCCCGGGCACCTCCTACACCAATGATGCGCCAAAATGGCTTTTGGAAGTTTACATAGTTCCTCTTTGCTATTGAAGCCTTTGCCTCTTGCGCACTCTTCAATCCCTAGAGCCCCCTGGGCTCTGATACCATATAAAAATTACACAGCGTAGTGAAAAAAATCTGAGAAAGAGATAGAGAGTACACAATAGATAAGAGGAGAATAAGCAAATTCTTTAGCTCCAAACAACTAATAGAAAGATGGCTCTATCCATCCATGTGCTTCCCCTATGAACCTTGGATGGTGATCTAGACAGAAGATAGGTGAAGAGCTTAAGGCTAGTTGAAACAACTCTGACTGGGTGAAAGATAGATAATGAAAACTGTGAAGGGGTCTACCTTTTATAGCCTGTGAAGGGGGTCATGATAGATAACCTTCCATATGCACCTGTGTCTATTGACCTTCCATATGCACATGTGTCTGTTGACCTTCCATGTACACCTCCACTAGTTGGCTAGGGAATATTCCCTTTACTGTTGGCTAGGGCCTCTAATAACTCCCGTATCCCGCAACTCGATGTAATATGCCTCAAGTTGATACCATCTTAACTAATTCGTCTAATCCAAAGATTAGATCCACAACGGTCACCTTTTTGCCATGTGACCTCATTTGACATACAAGTCAGGACTTAACCAATATCCAGACTCACATGTGGCTTCTCCACATAATGGGGGCCTTACAACTATGAGCACCATGGATCATTGGTGGTACCTTATGAGGGTGGGGCATTGAGCATATCTAACATGCAGGTGGTGGATGTCCATCATTATCACTTCATCCTTTTTTCTTTCAATGAAATTTTGGATAAAGGAAAGGCCGGTCACACATTGTGACTGTTGGAGTTTCCACATCTCTTCTCTCTCTCTCTCTCTCTCTCTCTCTCTCTCTCTCTCTCTCTCTCTCTCTCCTTCCACCATAGCTCTTGCTTATGTTTGCATGCTTTCACTCCGGACTTACTCCTTCAACTGGTATCAGACATTAGAGGAGCTTCTTCATCCTTTGCTTCAGCCCAGATTCAAAGCTTCAACTCAAGGTTTCATGGCAACCATTGTTTCTTTCTCTCGAGGTATGCATTGAATCTTTCCTTCTTTCGGCTTCTTCCATCTTGATCCACACTTGTTGATGAGCTTCCCAAGGCTTAGGTGAGTCTTGTTGAGTGTATATTGAATTGAGGAGCAACCATTTTAACCATTTTGAGTGGATATAGAGCATGTTATAGAAGTCATGGATAGTTATGACAACTTGATACAACACTGTTGTATTTGGCCATAACTTTTGCATATGATATCAGGTTTAGGTGTTCTATAGCTAGAAATAAAGAGCATGGTGAGATATACAAATTGATCACTCATAGAGTTGATTTTATGCAGTTTTCTATTCTCTATTTCATTTTCATATAGAGAAGAATTATTCTAATTTGGACAACAAACATAAATTCCATAATGCATGTGTGATGCTTCACGAATGATATTTTGGTACCCGAATGGTATGATTATGCTTTTGGGATGATTTGAGGACACATTTGGCTTATTTTTCTTAGAGATTTCATTGCTATAATGACATGGTTGAATGTCATTTATTTGGAAAAAGCATATGCCTCTTGTCAATTGATGCTTCAAAGGCTTGGCATTGATGCCAGAATGTTCGCTTGATACTTGGGGATGCTTGACACATGTCTTAGAATGCTTTTGGGCTTTGATTGAGCTCACATCTACTTAGTTTTGATTGTTATATCCTTGTTGTTCATAGTGAAGAGCAAGTAGGTGTCTAATACAGATTATGCTCCTTATGCTTTGAAGCTACTCGAGTACCACATATTGAATGTATCAACACTTTGGTTGTCATGTATGCCTATGGATATGTTTATGACATGCTCCTAAGCTAAGATTGGAGCTTGGATGCTTTGATATTGACTGTCATTTGTGTCCTTGGATGCTACAGTCAAAGCCTCACTAACTACTTGGGTTCAATGCTTCTAGATGTATGCTCTATGGATCTTGGATAATCGGATGTCATTCACATGATGTTCTGAGGAGCTACTCGACTTTATGCACTAAGCCACATTAGCACTTGGATATACTATAGAGTATTTGGTTTATGCAATTGAGCTTGAGCCTATTACAAATGAGATAGTGGGACTCATTGTGGCATGTACATGCTCTCTTGATATTTATTGGATGCAGTTACCCTATTGTGGGATGATTTGATCTCTTAGCTTGGACTCAATACTTATATCTATTAAGGTGTTGTCAATGGTATTTATATGCTTTTGGGTTATGTATTAAGCTTTAATCAATGGGTTATGCATATTTAATTTCTTGTCATTTACCTTTGAGACCTACCGTATGCATAATGTGCCGATTGCATGTATGGTTTCTAACACACTGCATTTGTGATAGTCTTCAATATCGGTTCTCCCTAGCTTCTTCCTTCTTGGTTGCTCATAGTTGGTTGTTAGCATATTGTTGCAATTTATTACAAAAACCTATCATTTAATGCATGCTATTTAAGGGCAATCACCTAGACTTGATAGTCTTTTGCTTACAATATGTGGATAGCTCATTACTTTGGTAGTATCATGTCTCCCATTTGATTAGCAGCGGCTTTGGGGCTGATTTGCAAGGTTGAAATAGTTGATGAATCTTCTCATGAGGGAAGGGATGTCTCTATCTGCACACTTGAATGCGTTTCACTTCATCATCAGACATTTAACTTCGTAGGAGATTAAGTTCAAGGATACTTTGCATCTTTTATTTTTACTTGGTACTCTACCTAAGTTGTGAGATACTTTCCGTATGACTATCAGTGCTAAGGTGCCCTCTTGACAGAAGAGGAAAACCGAAAGAACATGGATGCTTCCCATACATCCGTTGCATTGACTGTGAGAGGCTGGCATGATGGAAATGGCCATGGTAGAGACTCTAACAAGTCTTAGTCTAGGACACATGGACAATCTTGTAGTAAGTCACGTGGCCATAAGTGCGGTCTTACTTGTCGCACTCCCTTCATATGTTACATAGGTTCCTTCAAGCCATTGAGAAACACATGCAAGCTTAAGAAAGCTTTCACATTCAAGCTATCAAAGTACAACTAAAGGCATCTTGGGATGTAGATGGGGATATGCTTCAAGGTTTTCCTTTAGCACCTTGAACTCAACGAGAAAGGAGACCATTGCATGCATCAAGTCAAAAGGCAATCTAATAATGAAAAATCTAGAGTGCAATACCAATCGCACATACTTTTGGTTGGAAGGAACATTGTTAACGGCTTTATTTTGTCGGGCTTCTTTATACTAGTCAGTTAGACAAGGGTGCCCTCTTGCCCTACTTTCGTTTGCTTCATAGATGATCCTCTATTTAGATGTTTAGAGAAGAGGGCATATGATGGGACTCTTCAAGGCTTACCTCTACGTTGAGACAACATGTTTGTGAGCTCTTTTTGTGGAGGACAATGCCAACATTCCCTCTATTCTAATGGAGGTATATGATATTCATCATGGACGGAACCGGTTCTAATGAATGGAGAGGATGAGGAGCAAACATGGCTAAGGATATACACCTTCAAGATTTGGGTCTCCCACTAGTTCTTTAGGAACAAATAGATTGCCCACTCCATCTCTTGGTAATCGATAACTTCTGCTAGAGAGGAGGGTAGCGATCAATTAGGGACAAGGCAAATAGGATGGGCCTTTTCATGGTTGAGGAGACCAAATGAAGTATAACTTTGGTCTCTACTACTTTGTTTTTTCAAACATTCTATCAAGCTACCTCGAGGTATCCAATAACAGTTTTGTCATGGGAGGACATCATATTTAGTAAGGACCTTACGATCAAAATCTTTGGCTCAAAAGCCACAAAGAACATGGTTCAAGAGTGGTAAAACATATTGAGAGACTGCACATGGGTTGGTTAGGACACTTGAAAGGGGACCCTTTTTAATGAACAATTATCTAGCTTACCCCTAAAGCTTTTGAGGGAGAGATGGAGAAAGAAGTTTCCACACATCTAAGTCTTGAAAGATAAGGATCTAATGAATTTGGAGAGCATCCCCTTCAAAGAGGCTAAACCTCCTAGCTTGGCACATTCTCATTTGGAAACTACTTATCAAAACACTCTTGGAAAAAGTTTGGGAGATGCTCTCCTATGTGCCTATTGTGTGGCAAGAGGAATAAGAATGTTCCCCACCTGTTTTGGGAGTGTCAAGAGGTCCATGCCTTGTGGAGCAAAATTGGTCGATGGGTGGAGCAGGCGAGCCTCTTTGGCCACTTGTCTTTGTGAAGTATGGTACTAGGTGATATGGAGAAGATGGATAAAGAAACTTGGAGATTTTCGAGACTAATTAGACTTAACACCTCTTGAGTTGTTTGGTGTTTTAGGAATAATAGTATTTATGGTTATGAGAGTTTTGGGAAGACTATCTTGAAGGAAGTTAAATTCAAAAAGAGGGAAGTAGTAGGTGTTTTTGGGAAGTTTGGGGCCAAGAGGCCTAGTTTTAAGATAATGTTCAAGAAGCATTAGAATTTCTTATACGAAACACTTTATTTTGCATTGAAAGAAACAATGAGTGATGGGACAAAAGCCATTGTGGTGGGCTAATGGGACTTTGGTAGCTAGTCATATCACATCCTTGAGGATGCAAATATCTTACTTTTTGACTACACTTTGCATATTATGAGAAAAGGGTGAGAGAAAGCACATACGTCAATACCATGCAATGTATGGGGCAAGCCTTAAGGTAGGGCCAATGGCCATGTTGAAACTCAAGGAAGCTCGCACTAATAAGTTTTGAGTAAGCCGAAACATTGGAAATAAATAAAGGTTTGGAGAATGCGCTGAGTCGAAGGAAACTCGAACGAATCATTTAAGAGGAAAGGAAGTTTGAAGAATGGGCCACCTGAGAAGAAATTCGATTATGCAAGACGTCGACATAGTCAGTCAGGTCACGCGAAGAACCACCCTTAATATCCTTACCCTTGGTAGATAATTAGGTTGAGCGACTTGGGTGTGAATCGCGTTTGGACAAAGGTAAGGTTTCAAAATATTTAGGCGGAGACTTACCGAGATAGTCAGGCATACTATAATGGACAACTGCCCGCGTGGAACGAGTAAAAGACGTAAGAGGAGGCTCAAAGAACAGAAAGATCTCTCTCTCTCTCTCTCTTTCTCTCTGTGCTTCTATTTTGAGCCTGTTCTGGCGTCTTGGCTTTCTTGCCGCTGCATCATTATCTCCCATGGTGGCGCTGCTCCTGGATGGACATCAAGTGTCGGAACGCCCTCTCCCTTGTCTCCAAGCTTGCCTCCTCCTCCCTCGATCAGCAACGCCAGGGCGTCCAAGAGCTCCGCCTCCTCGCCAAATGGGACAACCACAACCGCCTTGCCATCGCCAACGCTGGCTCCATCCCTCTCCTCCTTGGCCTTGCTGCCTCTTCCCCTGACCCTAAGATCCAGACCGACGCCATCACCACCCTCCTCAACCTCTCCATCCTGCCCTCCAACAAAGACCTCATCGTGCACACCCCTTCCTCCCTTGCCTCCATCCTCCACGCCCTCTCCGCCGCATCTGACATGGAAGCTCGTGAGAACGCAGCTGCCCTGCTGTTTAGCCTCACGATCACAGAGGATCACAGGCTGGCCATTGGCAGCACCCCTGGCATGATCCCGGCCTTACTCGATCTGTTGCGTGGGGGATCCTCCCAGGCCAAAAAGGATGCTCTCAAGGCTCTCTTCCATATCGCCATGTGCCATGATAACAGGTCAGATATGGTGGAACTCGGAGCTGTGTCCGTGCTCACATCTCTTCTCATCCAGGGAACCCCAAAGGTTGTGGAGGATGTCCTGGCTGTCCTTGCACAGATTGCAGGATGTGTGGAGTCTGTGGCCGCCTTCCGGAAGGCATCTGCAATCCATCTGTTGGTTGATCTTCTGGATACAGGCAGCCCTCGGGCTCAAGAGAACGCTGCATCGGTGCTGCTCAATCTCTGCAAGAGTGGGGGCGATAGCGTGGTTGAGGAAGTTGCGGACTTTCCTTCGTGCATACAGGCATTATCTGTAATGATGGCCAGTGGATCTCTCAGGGGGAAGAACAAGGCAAGCTCTTTGCTGCAAATGCTAATTGTTGGATGAGGAGGATGTGCGACAGGTAGTACAGCCACAGGGTCTCTCATGGGGGGGGGGGGGGAGAACAAGGCAAGCTTCTTGTTGCAAATGCCAGTTGCAGGATGAGGAGGATGCATTGCGGGAGTCATCTGACAAGTGTACATACAGTGGACTGAGCAATCCATCATTTATCATGTAAGTGGACTTGTCTAGATTCTGAATCGCCATGGAGAAGGTGTTCTTCTATCAAAAGTGGATGTCAGGGCAGAACATGGCAAGCTCCCTGATTTAAAGAGAGAGGTGTGTGCATTGAGAAATCGGAATTCTCTGACATTCTGCAAGCATTTCTGAAGCCTCAAATCTCAAAGGACATGCATGTGCCCTTCCATACGGGCACTACATTATGTGATGATGGGATATTGGATAGTGAAGGGGGAAAAACCAATTGATTGATACCTTTCAATGAGTCAGGTTTTCCACACAGGACAAGATTGTTCTGTTAGTTTGGGGTGTTTTTGATGCACCCATCAGGTTTCAGGAGGAAGGATGTAAATTATGATGTTTGCCCATCTCGATGCCTCCATGATTTGTAAGCTCTAGTTTTCAGGGCGTTTCCAAAGCTTTGCTCGCTAGCTCTTTTCATTATGTACATGCTCTTGAGGAAAGTGCCTCCCAGTGTATTAGAATTTCAGATGTGGATTTTTATGGTTAAACACCATCATTCATGCAATGGACTCTGTTGTGATCTAACTCTAGGTCCATATTGACATGTCGAAATTAGACTTGAAAAAGTACCCTCTTAAGTATACGATCAGGTGTTTCATAACGAGGCTCATGGACTGAGTACTTGCTTTCATTATACTGATCTATTCCTCACGAAACACAGTTTTGGAAGCCAATAGAAAGCCTTCAAAACACCTTAAAAGATTTGGCATTTTGTGCACATTATGGAATATAGGGGTGCTTGAACAATAGCATATGTAAGTGGCACTCATTACCAACAGTTTAGGTGCATGATTAATAGCATATTATGTAAGTGGCACTCCTTACCAAGAGTTTAGGCTGTTGAAACACCATGCTCTAGCCAATTAATGTGTACGCATAAGTGCCAAAGCCAAGTGGGTGATGTGGTAGGCATGGAAATAGAAAAGTCCTTTCATTAATGCATTAAATGTAATGTAGATGCATACTTGCTCAACTAAATAACATGATAGTGAAAGGTCAAGTTTCTCGTCCCAACCACCTACTTGGTTTGTATTAGCAACAATTACTATTGTAAACAATATTAAACCTCTACAAAAGTGGGCTGAGATTGGCGAAGAAAATTTCAGCAACTAATTGGATTGGCGAAGAAAATACCAGCAACTAATTGGTTGTGGTGAGTAGCAATGTCAATTTAGACTTTCGAGCATTGCTTGGAGTTAGATTTGAAGCATAAGCATTGGAAATCATGTTGAATTCAAGCACAATTGTGATAAACTTAATAGGAGTATTACATAATGTATTTGTTTGTCATGAATTCAAATTTTCTTTCTTTTTCATTCCCAAGGATTATTTAGGGAAACATAGAAAAAATCTTAATACAAATTATGGAGGTAGGAAGTAAAAAGGCATAAATTGAAATTGAGAGAGCTAGGCAAAATTGGGAAGATTATGCACCTATACTGGAGAAAATTAGAAATACATGGCTCGGGACAGATGGGAGTCAACTAAGAACAACTAAGAAAAACAATCATCAATTGGTTCTACTAAGGAGAAACATTGATTTGAACTTTCTAGGATTGCTTCGAGTTGGATTTAACACATACTACATTGGGTAGCATCTTGACTTCGTACGTAGCTACAACAATATGAAGGAATAGGAAAGTGTTCCGAACATCTCTTTGTTCAATTCATCAATTCATTTTTCTCTCTTTTCTAATTTAAATACAACTATTTAAGAAATTATAAAAGAAGAAAAATAATTTTCTACAAATCATGGAGGGTGGGAGTAAACCCACAAAGCGAAAGGGATTAGCCACTAGTTGATCCAAAAACAAAATTTAGGAGGTTGAGGACAACTAGGAATATTACACAAGGGATATAAAACACTATTGGTATTAAGGAAAACTAAGTATATTCTAAGGAAATGGAAGATTGGACAAGCAATATGTGAGTTTGATCTAGGGGATTGAATGACTCTATAAAACAACTACTAGTTGAGATGGTAGTGGATACATCATGAGTCTTCTCTTATGAAGTGCCTTTTACACCTACTATTTGCAAGTTCAATCCTTCACATTAGGGTGAGTGAATGGAGTTTTAGTGAATGGAGTCCAATCCTTGGCACTAGGGTGAGTGAATGGAGTTTTAAGGAAAGAAAGATGTAAGCTACTTAACAAGTCATGTCTGACAATAGGCAAGCAAGACCTTCCTAGGTACATCCATCCCTTGATGTGCCCTATGCATATGTAGGGTTAGAGGATGAGAGTAGGGGTTTAGAGATGGAGCCAAACAACGAAGGCCATTAAGTGTCCAACTTGAAAACCCCTAGGTGTAGCATAGTGAATGTGTATACATATTTCATTTTCATTTTGTTTTCGTTCATTTTTTTGGTTTTGCTTTAGATGTATTTTTCTTAAAAGTGTCATATTATGTTATAAAATCAAACTTTCATCCCACTTTACATGGGTTTTGTAATGCAAAGGCTAATGAGGGTTATATAGTTTAGCTCTACCTGAATTACATGCTCAAACTTGAGTACAAGAGGGATGAGAGTCAAAAGGTCAATGATTTACATCGGGAAGCTTGATGATATATTGTTATTGTGAAGAGGAATTAAGCTCACTAAAGTGGTTGTTGGTGAATATCTTTAAGCCAATTGGAGAAGTGTATTGTGACCCATTTTGAGGAAGTTCAATTTTGGAGGTGGTGGGTTATTGAGATACTCTTTGCTTGAGGAACTTGTAGGATTGGATTTAGTTGATGGTTTTGGATGGCTTCTTGCTTCAATACCATGAAAATGGAATGTCATGGTGATTATTCCCCCCCTAGATGTGACCAAAGGGTTGAAGCAATCAAGAGGCTCTTCCCTTTGCTTTCCTATGAGAGGATTTTCAAACTTTCGTCTCCTGCAAACTTGTGTCACCTATTCTACCCATCTATAGCCACTAGATCTAACAATGACTATACCATGCAATTAAGTGAATATAAATAAAAAAGTAAGGACAATTTTGTTATTTTTTTAAATCAAGTTGACTATAATCTTAGTTTGTTGGTGAAGCTCTTAATATTTTAAATATTATTTATGAAAAAATGGATTATTTATTTCTTTATGTATAAGAAAAAGAAATGTATACTTATGTAATGTATTCTTGAGATTGTCAAAGGCTAGTGATACTTATGGGTTATATATAAGCTCTACATGTGCTTCTAATTTAACATTCTAACTATAAGCCATGTATTATATGCTACAACATTAGTCAAAAGGTTTCGATCTTCCAAGCAACGAACAATATGTAGTTCTTCTTCTATAAAGATCTTGTCTATAAGAGGATGATTCAACTATTATAGAGTTATGGAGATTTGTAATCACTCTAAGGGGCATGGATGATACATGTATTTAAGAATTTTTATGGCTGTTCATTGCTCAACATTAGTCTAGCAATTAGCTTTCATTATATTTTGTAGAGACCCTCCGTAGATACAACTTTTGTAAGAATCGAATGTTGGTCTTGGCTTTCCTCTCTAGCTTTAGAATTTCCTCCCCCTTGTCTTTAACAAAGCTACTCCTA
The DNA here is from genome assembly GCF_053477565.2 of Lygodium microphyllum. Lineage (NCBI taxonomy): Eukaryota > Viridiplantae > Streptophyta > Polypodiopsida > Schizaeales > Lygodiaceae > Lygodium > Lygodium microphyllum. The sequence continues at coordinate 149,278,999 of NC_141137.1, forward strand.
TAAGAGGTTATGAGGTGTGTGCCTTTAGCGATAGTGTCAAATAAGATGTTGTTTAGCTCTTTAAATGTTTTGCAGTGTCTACTAAAAATATGCTTGTGTTCCTCTGACATGACCTCTATTGCAATGATCAACATTGGCATTCTCCTCATCTAGAACTCCTATGTCAACACATAACTATACATGAGTATATTGATCATCCCATGTTTTGCTGAGAACATTCCAATTGGTTTAGCTTGCTTGCCCAAGGAGCTCCTTGGCCATGTTAAAGATATATCTTTTTTTATAACTTGGTTTTAAGCGAGGAGGAGATTGGGTTTTAGTAAAGTTAACCTAGTTTACCTAATTTTTGTTTACCTCTAAAGACTTACTAGTTGATGGACGCTAGTGCCACAAATAGCATGATGGGCTATTTATAGGAATTTGATATCCTTGCTATTACATGGAAGAATTTGGCAAGGCTATTTGAAGTAAATAGAAAAGCCAGAAAGCTGAGCTTAAGTCACAGAACCAGGTGAAAAGAGAGAACTTGTCTATTAATGATTATGCCTTGAAGATCAAAGGTATTGTGGAAGCTCTTGGATCTATTATTGGGGTAGTTGATAATGATGATGTTGTATGTGCATGTTTAGATAGACGTGGAGATGAATACAAGAGCTTTAGGTCATCTATGAATAGGAGGAATGATATCCCTGATTTTGTAGACTTGATTTCTATGCTGATACTTGAGAAAAAAAACCTTGGCTTGGATTCCTTTTCTTTCAAAGCAAGAACAAGTCTAAACACGTATTTTACTCTACTACCAGAGGTAGAGATCATAGTAGAGACCAAGGTGGTAGTCATGGTCAAAGTCATGATGTACAACAAAATAGAGGAGGATAGTTGCAAGAAAGGGAGAGTCAAAGAGACCAAGTTGTAGATTCTAATAGGTGGTAGGATTTTGGTGATAGCAAAGAGTGTTAGCATTGTGGTTAGAAAGGCCACATTTCTAGAAATTCCTTCAAAAAGAAGGTTGAAATTAGAAATGATTAAAAGTAACAAGTCAATTATGCATTAAATAGAGCAAAAACAATAATGAGAGAAGTGAATAGTTGTTTGTTACGCAGTACTTCACGAATACTATGACTATTGATGATTCATCAAAGAATGATGTATAGACTCAGGTTCCTCTAACCACATGACTTCTCACGGAGAGTGGTTTAGAGAGATGCATAGTCTAGAGTCTCGAGACTATGTGGAGAGAGGGGATGATACAACTTTTTGGAATTTGAAGATTTTTGTGTACTATTTATGGAGGAGGAGTTGCACTTTAAAGTCCAATAAGAAAGTACCAATGGAGATCCTAGAGCATGGTACTGGTAAATAGATAAGTTCTTTTCAAGCTTAAAGTCCAATAGATGTGCCTCATATGCTAGCTTATATATTAACAAGGATAGTCAAAATTTTATAATGATTGTTCTATATGTGAATGACCTTCATATTATAGGTGACTATGAAGATATGATCCATCAAACTTGACTTAGGCTTGTTGCACTATTATATAAGGATTGAAGTCTAGCAAGAGTGAGGAAAAATCTTCATCTCTTAAAAGAAGTATGCATGGTAGAACTTGAAAGTATTGGCATGGCCAAGTGCAAGGAGATAGCTTCACATATGGAGATCAATGTGGAGGATACATCAGCACTAGCAATAGACATTGGGAGGTACAAAAGATTGGTCACCAATCTCATCTATTTGTGCAACACTAGGCTAGATATAAAATTTGTTGTCGATGTTTTGAGCAGGTTCTCAAAAAAACCATGTGAAAGTCATTAGAAAGCTAGGATGCATGTGCTAAGATGCTTGAAGGGAACTTTGGCTATACCACCATATACAATTCCAAAAGCTTTCTTGAGGAAATTTATGACTCAAATAAGGCAAGTGACAATTATTCCAGTAAGTTAGTTTCTAGATATTGTTTTTCTTTGAATTCAAGAACCTTCTCTTGGACTACTAAGGAGCAACCAATACTGGGATTTTATTCTACCAAAGGAAAGTACAAGAAGGTAGCTTGTGTTGCTATGTGAAGAGATATTATTAAGGCTCCAATTCATACGATAGTAGTGATGAAGAGTCAAGTGTCTACATCAATGGTGATGATGATGGGTCAAGTGCCAATACCATAATGAGAAAAGCTATGTGGGCTCTCGTGGTGGAGGCCAAAGTGATGAAGCCAAGCGAAAGAGGGACAAGGAGTCATGCTCCAAGTCCTTTATCAAATCAAGTGATGGATCGAGTTATGATTTTGAAGATGAGTCCGAGGACTCAGATTTTGAAGAGAAACGGGCATAGAAAGCCTAAATTGATCATGCATGGAATGTGGTGTATAAGAGCTCGTGCACCTAGGGCGAGTCTAAATAAATTGGACCATGTGCCTTGATTATATCTCCTTGAACTAAGAGACTAAAGAAATAGCCAAATGCTTGGATGATGAGGTGAAGGACTCCTTGAACTGGCAGCCTAAAGAAATGGCCTTGGGTGATGACTTGTGCATGGAAGACTTGGTGTTGGGAGTATAAACGAATGGCCTCCCCTCCAGATGGGACTCGTGATGTTGCAAGTATAAGTGAATGTTCCTTTGTTGATGATTGAGTTGTAGGTGCCCCTCTACTAGACTCGTTGATTCACAAGTATAAAGGAACGACCAAAACTTGGATTTTGAAGAGAACTCCTTGTGTTGAGAGTTTGAAGGAATGGTCCCTTGTGTTGGAGAGGAAGTTAGAGTCAAGAAGACCAAAACCAATAGAGGCTTCTCCAAGAAAAAGAAAGTATGGAAACTAGTGAGATTAGTATATGTTGGTGGGAAAAAGGATGAGATGTAGAAGTCGATCCCAAATCCACCAAAGTCTGAGTCAACGAGTAGGAGAAAATAGGTTAGCTTTTGTGAGGAGATGATGACCCACTACTATGAGGTTGATGAGAGGTTTACCACTTGGGCTTCAATGGTTGATTCAAAGGGTGAAAGACACTCATACAACGAGTATGCATGTGGAGCAATGGCCAATTCTGAGGGTGACAGGGCCTCAAACAGTAACAAGATTAGGAGTGTTGGGGTGTTCTGAGTGTGGACCATGGCGAATGAATATTCTTGAATGGAAATGAGTTGCATAAGCCCAAAAAGACTTGCATTTGTGACGGCAAGCTCACACTCAACCACAAGACCCACGGACAAGCATTTCAAGCGAGCACTAATGATGGTTACCTCTCACATAGCCGATGCGCTATCCCTCTCTACGAGTATAGTGAGCTTACCTTGATGTCCGATTGAGTTGCTTTCTCTCTCAAGTACTCTGATTGCTCCATAATTCGTGATGCAAGCTCAAGAATCCTCAAGCCTCTTCCTCCAAGCTCCATTCTCTATAGCCACCCATGAGACGAGAGAAGAGAAGAGAAGAAGAAGAGAGGAGATGGTAGAGGGCTTCACCTCCAAGATCCTCAAGCCTCTTCCTCCAAGCTCTATCCTCCATAGCCACGCATGAGACGAGAGAAGAGAAGAGAAGAAGAAGAGAGGAGATGGTAGAGGGCTTCACCTCCAAGATCCCTCACCCTCACAAACTCACTCCATCACTCAATCACACTCCCTCCGTCAAGCACTCACAAGCAAGCAAGAGAAGAGAAGAGAAGAAGAGAAAAAGAAGAGTCCACTTTGCCACACACCAAAGAATGATCTCTCATTCACTTTTTGAACTTTATATACATGCCCTAAAATTCCTTAGGCACCCATCCCCTTTCTTTCATGGCCGGCCATTGTGGCAAGGTCCTTTTTCCCATTCCCTTCTACTTGGCTTATTTCTTTAGTGCATGCTCATCTACCCTTTTATAATTTGCATAGGAGGGAGCTTGGTGCTCTTTTACGAAAATTTTGGGGCACCTTTCCCTTAAAAATGCGCTTTTGCCTTTAGCTTGATTTTAGAGACCATCCGTGAAACTTTGGTTGTTCTCCATCCTACTTCTTCCATTGCCTCTGTAATTTACTTCTTTTTCTTCTGTCTCGAGCTGGGGTTAACATTACCCCCTCCTAGTATAGTGCCAGTCCCATGGCACTTGATGTGGAGTGGTAGGACGGAGGATGGGTGTAGCCAGGTGGCTTTTTGAGTGTGTTGTGTTGGGTGGACTGGCCCTTGAAATTCGATGGAGTGGGTCCCTCCTTGCTGCTAGCCATGAGGGGATTTGTCCTTTGAAATTGAATATTGTGTTGGACAGATCCTTGCATTGAGAGAGGCTGATGGGAGGATCCATATTTAAAATGAATATGGTGTTGGATGGATCTTAGCATGGAGAGAGGCTATGGATGGATCCATCTTTAAAATTGAATATGGTGCTGGATGGATCCACCGGTTGGCCCTCTATGGTTGCCTTCTCCTACACTCTTCCAAATGAGCTTCTTCATTCACTTTTTGACTGGGGCTGCTTAGTCTGCTTCTACCTTGTTTTGCCTGCAGCATGAGATGATTAATTCCTAAGCAGGTGCTAGTTCTAGGACACTTGTGATTTTGAGCTAGTGAAGGCTTGATGAGGAAGGGCAGACATGTGAGTTGATGTTGATGGGGTCTTAGGGAGATTGGGCTTGGGAAGAAATGGATTAGCCGGTTAAGGCAGTGAAGGATGGGAGCGCATTGAATGGATGATGGGGCTTTGAAGTTGGTGGTTGGGACCTTTGTTTGTACTTGAAAAGAAAGGAGGGTGCACTACCTGGGGGTGTGCTTCGTTTGCCATGTGGTGCATTGTGCTCATGCTAGTGGGATTGGGAGTTGGGTCAATCCACAAGCAAGCCTAGGTGTTGTCCCTCACTTAAGGACCCAGTTTATGCATACGGGAGGTGTGGTGCATGCAGCTTAGGGTGACAGGTCTAACCATAGGCAAATGTCACCTCCCTAGGTATGCCCTTCCCTTGATGTATCCTAAGTATGTGTAGTAGGGAATCAAAAAGGGCTAGGGGGTTAGACACAGGGGCCAACCAAGGCCACTGAATGCACCTGACTTGAGAACCCCTAGGTGCAATGACTATGATCTATGTGCATCCCGCTGTGTCTTCATGCGTCCATTTCCATTCTTTTTGTTTGTCTTTTTGTTTCTTTTTGTGGATAAGTTACATAGTCATGATAGAAGTTAGTCATCGTCATTGGAGTGAGGCGGAGAAGGGGGCTTAATAGATTTGTTAATGAATTGACATCTTTGGAGATACTTCTTGAGGTTTAGGCGGACTTGAAGGGTGGTGGTGGAGAGAAATGGATGATTGCAGTGGGTGAAGCGACTATCATTCATATCCTCTAGAAGAGCTAAGAAAAATGAGGGCAGTAGAGCAGCTCACATAATTAGTCGAGCCATCGCACAACTATCTATAGCATTAAGATCAAAATGGAGGACCAGTAGGCCGTGCTTTTAAGGAGTGGGGTCTTGCCTAAGGAGTATCCTAAGCAATCTAAGGTAGTTACATGTGGTAATAAAGGCGGGGTCAGGGCATGAAGAGAATTTGTTGATGAACTGGATTAGGGTATCATACAAATTTTTTGGTGTGAAGACAAGGGCATCTTCATATGTAGTACAATGTGGGTTATAAATTATTGGGAAATCATAGCGACCGTGGACATTGGAGACAAAATCCACTCCCACCCTTCAAGGGTATGGCATGAAATTTGGGTCATTTTGCTCGAAAGGTTGAGTGTTGCAAAAGGCCATCCAAGTGTCCATGTTGGCATCGCAGTCCCTCCTTCTCCATGTAGGTTGGCATTCATAGCTAGGCACAGAACTTGGCACCTCAAAAACTTTATTTTGCCAAACTTTTACATCTTCAATGTCCCATAGTGTGGGTTTCTGCTCTCTCTTCTTCAGCCACTTCTATCTAAGCCTGCCTCCGATGTTACTCACCTCCTCCACCACCTTGATGGGAAAAACTCTACGTAGGGTGGTGGGGAATTGGAAATTAAAGTCAAATGGGCCCCTGGCCGTTTCTTGCCTCTCCTTGATTACAAGGTTGGCATAGAAGCTTGCTAGGGAATCATCTTCACATGGTGAGATAAGTGCTTGGGGTGCCCTCACTCCTTTGGCATTCCATTTTCTTCGTGTTTCCTCCACCATTTGTTTTCTTCTTTCTCTCAGAACCGCCTTTCTTTTTGTGAAAGTATTTGTGTGTTGTTGCTCGTCAAGTCGTGGGGAAGGAGGTGGTGGGACAAGCTCTTCCTTGTGCGATCCTATTTCAAAGTTCATATCCGCCGCCTCCTCCTACCTTGGCTCCTACTGTTCTCCTTCAATGAATCCAAGCACGTCCACTTATTGTGGGTTTAGGCCTGCCAACAGGAGATAGTGACACTGCTCTTCCAAAACTCCCACAGATTGCGGCGGCATCTGCAGGCCTACTCTTAGGGCCCTGCATGCTATTCCCAGCTTTTTGAGGGCTTCTATGGACTCACCCTACTCTGATTGGGTGACGTCTAATAGGGTATTCAGGAAGGTGCGTTGCTGCATTTGAAAGCCCACCTAAGTGGTATCTACTCTGCTTTTAGCATGTATTTTGTTTCTCTACTTGAGCCAGACGGTGTGCTAGGGTTCTCACCCTCTCTTCATTGCAAGTTTCCCACTCCTTGACTCTCTTCTTCATCTCCTCGGAGCTCTCCCCCTGCGTCAGTGTTAGGGCTCTTATGATCAACTCTTGTTCTTTCCCCTTGTGGGTGAGTCCCTCCTCCTTTTCCAAGTGTTCAATTTCTCTCTCCAGCCTCTCCTGCTCATCTATTTCTAGGAACACCCTGACTAGTAGGTCTTCAACCTCTCGGTGATGCTCCTCCTGTTCCTTCTTCCTTTCTGCTTCTCTTTCAGCAAGCTCTTCCATGCCTAGTTGGACTCTTTGCAGTGGAGCTTCCAGGTCCTGGTGCTGTAGTATTGAGATTTTGTATTCGCATTATAGTGCAACCAACCCCTGGTTCTCATCTGCCTCCAGGTTTTCTCCTTTTCTTCCTTAGCATTGAGCTTGGCCTTCAGCTCGCTAACCTCTTTTTGGTACATGGCCACATGCCGAGTTTTTTCTAGCTAGAAGGTCGCCACCGACTCTTTCTTGGCTTCCAACTCAGCCACCGCTATTCTATTTTCCTCCTTGGCCTTCTCCAGTTGAGAGAGTGGCTTCGCGACATAGTTGTTGTAGTTAGCGGGTGTCATCATAGTTGTGAGGATGGGTGTTGTGGAGGCTCCCACCTTTTGCCGCTTAGGGTCCTGCCTTGACTCGGCATCTGCTGCTATTGCCAGTATTTTTTGCCCTATAGTCAGGGTTTCCATGCTCTTGGCCTGAGCTAGTTCCTTGTTAACGAAATATTGCACCCAGGCCATAAGATTGGTGGCATCGACCATGGTCGGGGTGCTGTGGGTGGGCGTTGCCGTCATGGGGGTATGCACCATGAGGGGCGAAATGGGGTGGATGGGGGCTTTGTCCTTGCCCTCCTGCATTGCTATGGTTGGCGTGCCTTCAAGTACCTGAGTGCTTGGACCTGGGCCCTCCTCTCTCCTTGGGCTTAAGGTGTCCATCTCACCTTGTTCACCTTGCTACTCCATTGATCTTTGTTTGGCCAACTCAATGTCTTCTTCTTCCTTTTTCCTCAACTCCTCCTCCCATTCAACGGCCTTTCTCCTCCTCTGTTCCTCGGCTCTTTTTGACTCTGTCTTGGCTTTCTATAGGTATGCTTCCTCCTTTTTCTTCCTTTCTTCATCCTACTATTTTTGCGTTGTCTTCTTCTTAGGTGTCTTTGCTTTCCTTCTATTTGATTGAGCTTCTTGCTCTCCCTCCTCTTCACTAACCCTCCTCTCACTTGATTGTTCTTTGTCATGATGAGGAGGTGACCTATCAGGTGTTTCATCCGCTCCCTCTTCTTAATCCTGTGCCTCTTTTATCGCCTCTTAGATAATGGTGGTCAAGATTCCTCCATACCCTATAAATGAGGCTTTGGTCGAAGGCTTCTTCCTGTCGGTTCCTTTTGATACTCAGGACTCTCCGCCTGACGGTTTGCTTCTTAGGGCTGGTTCTTTAGTGGATTGGTCTATGGTCTTCCACAGGTAGCCATTCCAACCCACCTCATCCAGCGAATGAGCTGTCACGCTCTCTAGCATGGGCATGCTGATCCTATGGATGAGCGAGTTGTACCTTTGGATGGAGAAGAGGGAGTGGATCACCTTGGTCTGCAATTAGACTTCTGCGTCGGGAATGTCCTGGATGCTTATGCCATCGTTCGTCATGACACTCTACTTTCTCATCCCCAGTATGGCATAGACGTCTCTTTTCTGCCTCTTTTCCACCTTTAGTTCCAATCCCAATGCCTTTTCCACTAAGGTTCTACTACTGAGTGGGACCCTGCATCTGCTTGATTCCTTCTATGCTCCCCACGAATATTGTCCCACACTCCTTGTCGAGGTTATATGTCCTCAGGAATTCCACACACTTAGTGTGGTCAACAAGCTCTTGTCCAAACTTTTTGATGTACTTGACAAGGTTGCACTGGTCTACAATCCTCATGATGGCCTCCTCACTGGTCACCACCTCTTCGATGTTGTGAATGCTCCTAAATCTGAGCCAGCTTTCAAGGGAGAGGCCGTACTTTGCTCTTTCCTCTTCCGTGAAGGGATAACGATGGGCTCGGTCTTGCTGCGATATCTTCAACTTCTGTCATAAGCCATGGTTTGTCATTAGTGCCTTTCAAAATGGTTACTTGCTGGAAGAAAAAACTTCATGGTTGCTGAATTAAAATGTTTTTAGTATAGAAATAGACTTCCCTTCCAAGCTTTATTTCAAAGTTTGTGACATTTTCCTCAATCGTTATCCAATGTTTTCCTTCATTTTCTGTTCTTAGATGTGGATCGAGGTTTTTAAGATTTTTTTTTTCATTTTCTTGTTTCCTTAAGTGTTTGATTTGATTTTGATTCACCTTACCCCATTCACCTTACCCTTACCCCCCTCTAAGATGAGAAGAATCCTTCCTAAGATTAAAGGGTTAGAGGGTGAAGGGCCTTCAACACATAGTCTTAATGTTTTACTTGCGCATGAGCCAAGCATAGAAATTTGGGTTATATTCTAAGTTAGCATTTTTTTCCATATCCAAAGGGTGTATGCCTACATGTGTAACATAAGTGAGTACATCAAGCAAGAAGTCGTCGGAGTCCACTCGGCTACCAATCTGCAGCTCTTCCTCGGTGAGGATGTGATCCAAATAAGGATGTCCCTTAATGTGTTCCTCCAGGGTCAATTACGGATGATAGTCAACACCCTATAGGAAGTTGGAGCTACATATGTTGGGTTGTATTCCGATGACTTGATTGTGCGTCACTGCTCAGTGTTGGTCATGATTTGGCATCTCTCTAGTTCCCATTGCAATCAAAGAGTGTACCATTTTTGCAAGAAGGAGGATTCATTGTCAGCAAGTTGTTTCAACCTATCGATTTCATGGTTTGTGGCCATGACCACGGTCCTTTTATACGACGTAATGAGATGCTACTTGATTGCCTATTCTTTGGATATCTCAGTTGCAATTAACTTCTCAGCTGCTTCGAAAGCCTTTACGAATACAAATTCTAACTCCTCCCAAGAGCAAGGGACTATTCGTACTTCCATTGCTATAGGCTCTTCCAAGAGACCTAAGTCTAGTCGATCGTAGCTTTTAGCCAATGTCATGAAGGTAGCATCCAAGCATCTTAGGCAAGCAACCAAGTAGTCCCCCGTATTTTCAGCTAAGTCCGTGGCCAAGGTTAGAATTGATCGCCGCTCATAAGAAGGTCTAAGGTCGGCAGGTGGTTGGGGTTTGACTCAACTAGAGAGTTCAACAACAGCTAGTTGTTGCGGCTTGGGTTGCTTTTGAGATTGAGGCTTGGCCTCCTGCTCAATAGGTTGGGCTGCGGCGGCTGCTAAGGGTGCGTTCGAGGCCTAAGGGGTACTAGTAGGACTAGATTTGGGCAGTTTGTTAGTAGTAGGCTATGGTTTTGGGCGATGGATTTGTTGAGGCCCTATTGACCTAGGCTTTGGAGGTTCTATAGACTTAGCGGCTTGATTCTCTTATCACATGAGTACCAGACTTGATAGGATGATTCGTGTGGTCAAGTTTGAGGGTGGATTTTGAGGAGTGCCTTTGGCCATCTTATCTTTAGGTACCCAAACATGGGTGTTACCCTCATAGTAACCTTTCCTTGCAATAAGGTCTTTGGGATCCATCGTGGCTTTGACCGTTTGTTGATATCGGTAGTTTTTGCTATGCCTCCTAGGGTCAGAGTGTGGGTCCTTAGCCTTGCGAGGGCATAGGTGTCTGCTCCTAGGTGGTGGTCCTTGATGTTTAGGTATCCATTTGAATTGGGGTTTATGGGCTTCAGTGTTGGGATTCATCAAGTTGCTGGCATTGAGGCTTGGTAGGTTGTGACGTGTCCCAATCCCTCTCCTTAGACTTGATGATGGGTTTCTCTACCAGTGGCTTTGCGGACTTGGAAGAAGTCACACCACCCTTACTGAAAGCTGTAACTATGCATACGTTGCCCATGGCTAGGTGGATATGATGCAAATCGTAATCGATATTGCAACGAGCTTGCTTCTTAAAAGTTCATCCTAACAGTGACTCCTTGCTCGCATCTTTAGTGATGGGCAACACATAGATGATCATCAGCATGCTTTCATACTCGATAAAAAATGCAGCCTTGCGTTTTCCTAAGTGCGTATGATTGGCGGGCTGAGTTTAGCGTTAGTGGGCTGTAATTGCGGTTTGCCAATTTGGGTCCAATGATCATGAGTTAAGACATTAAAGTCAGTTCCCTCATCAATCAATGCATTGATGGTTCATGTATGCTTGGCAGTGACCATTATGCTTAGGTAAACTGGTTCTATAGCTTCCTCATCCTAATCATCCATCTTAGTGATAGTGGCTACTTGTACTTTGACAGGGGATGCTAGCATTGGAGGCTCATGCAGTGGGTGCATGTGAGGGAAGTACTTCTTTATGCGACTGCCATTGAAGAAGCCTATGCCCTCACCTTCTAGGGTTTTGAGTTCTACGTTGCCAGTTCGGCTAATGGTTCAAAATCTGAAAGGACCTAGCCCTCAAAACTTCATTTTATGTTTATGTCCTTTGACTGAGTACAGTAGTTCTAAGTCGCCCTGTTCAAAGTCGCACTGCTTGACATGCTTGTCAAACCAGCATTTCATCTTACCTTCTTGTATATTAGCGCATGGGTGGCTAGAAACTAGGTTTCCAATAAGCATTCAAGCTCAACCAGGTGTTCCGTCCATGCCTCCTTCTTCCTATCCCATCTCTAGTACCATAGGTCAACCTAAAGGGAGTCTGACCCACAACCATTTTATAAGCTATGCGGTAGGCCCATAAGACCACCATCAACTTGTTATCCCAGTCACTATGCGAAGCAGACTACCTTGATCAAGACGTTCACCAAGATTTTATTTGTGGATTCAGCTTGGTCATTTGCCTGAGGGTAATAAGGCAAAGATTTTCGATGGATGATTAGGAAGGTGGATAGGAGATGAGCTATCACTTCGTTGAAGAAGCGTATGCCTTGGTCGCTAACAAGTTTGATGGGGCAACCGAATTGTGAAATCATTTGCTCCCATAAGAACTTGGTAGTGGTTCTAGCGTCATTTTTTCTCGTAGCTTGTGCTTCTGCCCATTTTGTTAGATAGTCAGTGGAGACAATGATGTATTTAGCTTGTGAATACTATGCTGCGGGACTAATGGGTTTGATGAAGTCAATCCTCCACTTCTCGAAGGGTTGTCGTACAATGATTGGGGTAAGCTCCATGTGTTCCTCACAAATAGGGACCTTAGTCCTTTGGCACTCATCATAATGCTTTACGAATTGTGTTGCATGTCAAAAAAGGGTGGGCCACCATAGCTGGGACTACAACACCTTGCGGGCTGTCATATCTCCACCGAAGTATCCCCCTGCAATTCCACCGTGTGCCTCTGCGAGTCTTGTTCACACACACATCTACGTAGCAATTCGTCTTGCCCCAACCTATAGAGTTGGTTTGCTATCAACTGATAGGGTTGGATCTTCAGGATGAGTCACCTAAGTCGAGCCTGTTCTATTGATTGTTCCAGTAGTCCGTACTCAAGAAATTGGACTATATCTACCCAATACGACGTCATGTCAGCTCTAAACAAATCCCTTTCACTGGAGAAGCTGAATAGATGTGTGTCTGGCAGTTTGTCTACAATGCCTTGCCTAGCGGATTCTCCTATGGGGATGCGAGACACATAGTCAGCTATGTAGTGCTGCTTCCCTTTATGTACTACCATGGAGATGTCAAATTCCAAAAGCAGAAGTAACCATTGAGCGATGCATCCTGTAGCACAAGGTTTATTAACAATATACAACAAGGCTTGATTGTCAACAAAGAAGGTAAAAGGCATAGCCAAAAGATAATCCCAAAATTTCTTTATAGCAAACACCATGGCCAAGCCCTCTCTCTCCATTGTTGAGTAATTTATTTCGATCGTCTCAGTGAGTTGTCTGCTAGCAATGCTCACTAGATAATCTAGGTTGTGTTCACTAGGCTAGCACAACACAGCTCCTATGGCAAATTTCGAAGCGCCAATGTGCACATGGAACATTAGTGTCCAATGTAGGGCTCATAGAATTGGTGCCATGGTCAGAGCCTTTTTCAGTTCCTCATATGCACCTTGGTAGAATATGATCAGCAGCTCGTATAGAGGTCTAGCAATCAATGCATAGTTCAACACAAACCATTGATAATACCCTGTATGGCCTAAGAAGTATTGAATGCCCTTGTAATTAGTTGGGGGTGGAAGATTGACAACGACCTTGACCTTTGAGAAGTATGTGGCAATGCCATGCTTCGACACTACGAGCCCTAAGATGCATCCATGCTTTATCCAAAACTGTCACTTCAAGGGGTTCAATGAGAGACGATATAGTTGACATCGTTCAAAGCCTGCTAAAAGTTTGTCTAAGTGTTCCTCCCAAGTAGAGTGAACACACAGGTTGTCCAAGAAGACCTCTAATTCCTTCCTAAGCATATCTTTGAATATAGTGCACATCAGTCATTGAAAGTTAGCTGGCATGTTAGTCAACCCAAAAGGCATGACTATGTAGGCAAAGACACCCCATTCAATGGTGAATGCGGTCTTATGCCTATCATTAGGATGCACTTGCACTTGACTGTATCCAGAGAAGTCATCCAGGAAACTGTAGGCCTCTTTTCATGCTACTCTCTCAAGCATGTGCTCGGTGTACGGCAATGGATAATTATCTCTCTTCGTAGGTGCATTTACCTTCTTGTAATTGATGCACACTCTAATCTTTTCACTCTTCTTCAATACGATGACTATGGGCAAAACCTAGTCTGTGTGCTCAATTTCACAGATGAATCATGCCTCACTAGCATGTGCTCGGTGTACGGCAATGGATAATTATCTCTCTTCGTAGGCGCATTTACCTTCTTGTAATTGATGCACACTCTAATCTTTTCACTCTTCTTCAATACTATGACTATGGGCGAAACCCAGTCCATGTGCTCAATTTCATAGATGAATCATGCCTCACTAGCTTGTCAATATCTTCTTTGATGGTGTGGGCATGCTTTGGATTCATGGGATTGGTTTCTGCTTGATCGATGTTGTGTCTGGTGTCATGGGTATGTTGTGAGTCACCACACTCAAGTCTACCCCCTTGAGCTCTTCTAGAGATCAAGCCAAGATGTCTATATATTCTCGTAAGAGAGCAATGAGACTTTCTTCCTCTTCTTTGGTCAAGTCATTGGCTATAAAGATAGGTCAGGGTGTCTCCCCTTCCCTGGCTAAATTGACCTCCTTAACCTTGGCAAGCCCTTCGATTAGTTTGCTTGCTCGCCCCTCCTGGCAAGATCACTAATCTATCCCCTTTTTTGAATTTTGTGAATCACCTTGGTACGTCTTGCGGTTTTCATTGTTCATTTGCCTACGTATCTTTAGGCCGCTTTCTTCATTCCTTCCCTAACCGTTGGTGTCTTAGGTGGACGGGTAGGTCCCCCTTGGTGCGTCTAGTCTTGGAAGGTCAAGGTATCTCAAGACCACTATCTGAGCTAACTTTTGACTCAGATTCAAACTCTCAGTCTTAGATAGAAGAGGAAGTCTCTCGTGGTGGTCGTAGCTCAGAAGGTGAGTCCATTCTCAGCAATGGTGTGTCACTCAGTTGTGGGCTAGGCCTACCTGCTCATAGTCAATTACGCATATGTGCTCCAACCAAGTTCGCTCACAGTCCTTGCACATGACTAATTTCTCTATTCTAAGGGCGTTCTGCTTGGTGGTCTAGAGTCAACTCATATTTGTTCGATTACACATCCCCTAGTGTCGTATTCTTTAGTGTTTATTTCCCTTTCGCTCTCATCACTGAAGGAACAATAATCTTCATATTCGTTGTTAGAGTTATCTTTGTCTGACTACTCATCATTCTCCAAGTTCTAATATGTCTCCTCTTGTTGGTCGAGGACTAAAGCCAATGGTACATCAATTTTAAATTGTGCACCTTGCACCATCGCCATTTAGGCTCATCTAAGAGATTGTGGAGTAGCTTGAGATTAGTTGATGGATTGCTAGCCAACTTGTTAGTCAGATATACTAGGATCTCTAGTAGCTCTCATCTATTATTCAAGACTTGGAATGTGACAGGGTTGGGTTTTTCGCGTACGCTTCTAGCTATCATGCAGACTAGTACTAAGGGTGTGTCATTGGGCTTGCCAATTGTCTTGATGGCTTGTCCATACTTCTCACTGTCTGAGAACGGTAGTGCGATGGTAGCAAGAACGTGCATCTAGTCTTGCTCATCCTTAGGACATGGAATATACTTGGTTAAAGGCCCTATAGGATTTCCTAATCTGGCAGTCACCCTTCAACATGGTGGAGATGGCATCTAGGTCAACCGATGTAGTCTTTCAGGTGTCCATCTCTACTCTCACAACCTCCTTTTGATTGCCTAGGAAGATGAGACCATTACCCCAGTCTTCTATGACTCTCGTGTTGAGCATCTAGGGTCGCCTAGCAAAATGTCGTAGTCCACTTCATTCATGAGTATAAAATCAACAGAGAATTGGAATCTTGCTATCTTCACTAGCCACTTCTTTAACATGCTGAACAATTTTACCTTTGTTCCATTAGGCAATGTGACATTGAACCTAACAGTTTCGATTGGTGGGTTACCCCAAGTTTGGAGCACTGCATGGCTTAGTGCACTAACTCCCAGTCTTGTGTCCACGATTCCCTTTCTTTGTGGAATCTCCAAGAGCTAAGACTGGCAGGACTACATGCATCTTTGTGCTTTCCCAAAAGGCATGCACGTGCAAGGACTTAGGTAGTACAGAGTGAAATGTTAGGCTAGGTATTTGTATTTTCACATCATGCTTGTGCAAGTCTATGCACGACTTGCTGATTGGATTCTTCGACCCATTATTTCAGCTCTTGCCATAGTGTTGGATGTTGCTTGAGCAGGTCTCCTAAGCTTAGAGTCATAGGGTGGTCACCAATGTATTAAGGAGGTTGCTAGTCACTTACCTCTCTCCTAACTGCACGGTTCCTGGCCAATGGCATTGACTAATATACTGGCCCATAGTATTTAGACTTTGCCTAAGTAACATTGCTTGTGGTGCAGTCGCATCCCTTGATTTTAGTTGTGGGGGTGGGACTAGTGTGCTTATGCTTGAGAGATCATCGATCTTGTCTTCTAGTATGGGCTCAACGTCTTTGATGGGCTTCTTTCACCTACTCCTTCACCTTCTCTATGGCTTCCAACTGGTGCTTTGGGTTGGGGTACTCCCTGACCCTAGCACTTCCCCTGGCAGCCGTTTTCGGAGCTGACATTTTTGCCTCTACGTCAATGACCTTCTGTCCAGTAGCAGTGTCGTGGAACTTTCGGTTTTGAGTGCGACCTTAGCATCTGGTCTTTTCTTCCTCCCTCTCCGACTCTTCTTTTCGATTGAGGTTGCATCAAGATTGCTAGGCCCTAGCAATGATATGTCGACATGCTTTGTTTGCGCACGGGTCATGACATGCAATAGGATGGGTGTGGCCTCCCCATCGAGTGTCTCAACATCGAACAACCCCAATAAGACCGATGACTTCCTTCTAAGGCAATCAACAAAGAGATGAGTGATTCCACACTCAATGCATCTTAGGTCAACCAAACTAGAGGATGAATTCCTTCTAAGGCAATCAACAAAGAGATGAGCGATTCCACACTCAATGCATCTTAGGTCAGCCTTGTCTCTATTAGCTTGCTCCCTCTCGAGGCCATGCAAAGAAATGTGTCCTGGGTGACCGCAAGTCCAACACACGATTGGGTCTTGTGTTTGCCTTCCTAGGCCTCTACCTCTCCCTCTACCTAATGCCATCACCGGTATTGGTCGGTGTAGTCCATAAGGACTGCATTTCCTTCTTCATCGTGCAATACATAAGGGCTTACATAAGGCTCATTGCCATTCAACTCCTCCACGTATTGGATTGGAGTATCACTAAGTGGATGGGTTACGTAGGGTCCAGGTGGTCTAGGGATATGTGTAGGGTTTATCTCCATCCTAGGGATGATCATCTTAGCATCATTAGGTGCTGGGAGGGCCAATGGGGCTCCTCTTACAAAGAAGTTTGATAACCTATTTGCAAGGTAGGGTTGACCGTAAGGCTACAAAAATGGGAGTCTCTGGAATAGTCGACAATGCATGGAGTCATGGACGAACCTACCACAATTAGTGCAAGGTCATAACCTAGGGTCCTAACACTCAGCTAGCAGGTGGTTTCCACCACAATGCATGCATTGGACATGTGGGCGCATTGGTTGTCTCATCATCTCCTGCAATTTGGCTATTTTCATCTTCATCTCTACTAGCTCCTGTCTTGAATCAGTGCCCTTCCCTTTATCATGAGCGCTTGGGCTTGATCTCTCACTCGGCGTTGAAGCCCTCTCAAAATTCCTGGCGTCGAATACTTCTTGATTTGAGCTCCTAGAGCTTCTCTCCTTGAGCTGGTCATCCACTCTAATAGCTTCTTCAAAGACCCTTGCTAGTGCGTCTTGTTGCAAGCTTGATTTTTCGACCAAGGCTTTGTAGAGCTCTTCACGTTAATGAATACCATGGGCACCGCTCTTTCGGTTGGTCTCTAACCCATAGGGATTCTCTTGAAGAGGGTCCTCACATGGGTCATGTAATCTCGAATGTCCTCTTTGCCTCTTTGCTTGACGTTCACATAAGTTACACTAGTAGGTTATGGGAGTACCCAGGTTCAAAAAAACTCTTAATGAATAGATTTTTCAAGCCAGTGAAATTGGCTCGCTCCTCCGTAGCATCTAGACTCGTGTACCGGCCCTTGTCACCTAAGCATAGACCGAAAGCTTGTGAGTGTTGAGTGGAACTGGTGAGGCCATTGGCCTCACAGACTTGCTCAAGCTGCTCCACAAAGCCTTGGTTAACTCCTAATCCTGCCAGTAGCAATGTTGTTAATGCTACAATGCTCTACTCTGCTGTTGTGTTATCTAGCAACTGCTTCATCAGAAGTTTGCTCAGCGTGAGGTCTCCTTCTAGCATTCTCTCACTCTTTGTCCGATTTTTGCCTTCTAGGGCTAGATCTCTCTGGATCTCTTGTATTTCCATGCTCTAGCGTAAGCTCCTAGTTTTTTTATCTTGGTTGTACACAACTATGCCTTGCAGAGCCTTGCATGCTAGATTCCTCTCCTCCTCAAGATCTGCTATGATGTCCTTTGTAGGCCTGTCGTGGTGTTCTAGCTGGGTTTGAGTATCATATTTACTCACTAATTGTTGGATCGCCTCAGGAAAATCTCCTAGGTCAAGTTCTTCATTGCTTCTACGGTCTGAGCTACACCCTTTCATGTCCAAGACTTCCTGTTCTGCCAAGTTGTCGATCAGGTTAATGAGGTTAGGTAGATCCACTTCCCCGATAATGTCGGTTCCTTGTTGCATTCGGCTTTTTAGTTGTCTTCTTCACTTGGTCCTACTTTTGGGGATTCGATCACCCCTCTATATCTTGGGATCTTCTCTTACAAGTGGGTTCCTTCAAGTTTTTATGTCTGAGTGAGTTCCTTGTTAATTACAAATAGTCCTCAACTTACCCTCACTCTGTGCGTGTGTGTGCATGTGTATTCTTTTCCATGCACTATGTGGAATTAGGCTTTTAGCTCTTCTTAAGTGTATTTCGAGTACTGGAAATCAAAGTGAGTGAGAAAACAAAGTGTCTATGAAACTTTAGCACTCTCGTTTATGGGTTTGGCCTAATAGGCTTGCATGTTCGTCAGTTTCTAGTTGTCCTTGCTCACTTATAGGGGTTTTTGATGCGCCCCCGACTCAGTCAAGATTTGGTTGGGGTCTACGACTCCGCTTGATGCTGCTAACGGGCTGGGTTGCTAGGTAATTGACTAGCATCACCTTTACATCTATAGTTTATTGATTCCTCTATTCCTTGCATCATAAACATGTTTCAAGTGTCTGTGTGGCCTTCAGAGGTTTGCACGGCCAGTGTCTAGGTGGGTCTAGTCCAAATTTTAAAAATTTTGGGGAAAAATCACATTCTGCCCAACATGTCTGAATTGTAGGGGCCGAGTGTATGACTTGGATGGGCCAAGTGACCGAGGGTCAAGTGAATCTAGGCCGAATTGGGCTAAGCCGAATGGCATGAGACATGAGTGGTCCAGGGCCGAATATGGGGTTCGGATGGGTTGAATGGCCAAGGGCCGAATGGGTAGGGCCGAGTACCTAGTCTAGCCGAGTGTACTACTCGGATGGCCGAGTTTGGGTGGGCCGAGTGGCTATGTGTTCGAATGTGCCAAGAATACTCAGACAGGCCAAATGGTTGAGGACAAGTAGCTGAGGGTCAATTCTAGGACTCAACCCAGTGTCGAGCTGCTTAGACGGGCCAAACACGGCGTATTTTTTACTGGAATGACGTAAAACTCATCGCGCCGAGTGATTCTAAGCTTCACATTTTCCAAGCACTTCCAAATCCTATCTATGAATGAAGAAGAAGGTGTGGGTATACTTATAGTGGGCAATAAACTTGTCGGCGGACAAGATTGAAGTGGATCCATGCAATGGAGCTCTCTCTCTCTCTCTCTCTCTCTCTCTGACACACACAACCAGGGTTTCAAATGAGCTATCCCTTGGCCTCTTGGCTATTAAACCCCTTCCCAACAAAGCTCTTGCCACTCCTAATCCCTCACTTGTCAACCTTAATTCCCTTAAGCACTCTTTCTTCCCATTTTTCTTGATTTGTGCCTTGTTCGGGCTCATTTTACAGCAGCAAACCCTATGCTTTTCCAACCAATTTCTTAACCTTAACCTACTCTAAATGCAACAAGAATCAAAAGCAAAGTACTGAACTGATTTCTCCTACTAACACAAGACTAGCTCGAGTTGTAGTGAACTCACCTAACTTACCTTTCAAAGGCTCGAAGATTGTTCAACAACCGTGATCAACACGATCCAATGCCGTCACTCCTTTGCATCCACAACCAAGCACACCAACGAGTTGACGAGCTAGTAGAGAAGAATAGAAAAGCAAGAAGACGATGAAGAGCTTCACCTTCCCTTAGTCCCTCGCTCAACACACCTCTCACTCTCTACCTCTCAGTCACTCTCAACACAATGGAAGTAAGATGATAGAATGGAAAGATAGAATAGAAAGCTTGAGTAGTCACACTGATAGAGCTTCTGCAACATGGATGTGCCAAAAGGGTAAATACAACTGAGACCTCCCACCCTTATATAGACCAAGAATTAGGGTTAGGCTTAGGGTTTACATTTTGCATTTTGGATTTGCGCCCCTTTTTGATTTAGGGTTTTCCCCCCTTTTGCATTTTGCGTTTAGGGTTTCCATAACTGTGAATTCGGATTCGCACCTCTTTTGGGCATCCTACCCACTTAGTGGAATCTAGGCCGGTCAATCCTTGAAGCATGCTTATACCTTAGCCTAAATAAACTAAGCCTATGATAATCTAACCACAAATGCATGTGCACAGCCCACACAACACTTGCAAGTGCAACAAATACAATTGCGGGTGATAAATACAATCTGCACGGGAATTAGCGTGTTGGCTCTCACAAAATAATATATCCATGATATCTTGATGATGTCCATGATACAAAAGTGCCCATAATAATACACTAAAGCTCCACAAAATAAATATCCACCAAAAAATAGGATCTGGCACTTGCACTTTCAATTTTCCTTCTCAAAATACCATTAACAACCATATAAGCATAGTGGTGATCTATATAACCTTCTAAACCCATATTTTAATAGGGTATTTGACCCTGCTAGACTTGTGTACCATTGGATCACTAAGTGGAGCCTTTACATTATCATATGCTCTTTGTACACCTGGTGTCTTGAATGAAGGAATACCAAGCTCATCATCCAAACTCTCCAAACCACTGTAACCTCCATCAAACCCAAAATGACTAGCAAATGCATAATTATCATCTAACACTTTTTTATTTCCTTTGTGTTTACCTGCAACACTAGTAGATGCACCTGAAGATGTGGGAGTGCTCTTTAGTCTCCCAAACTAAGGGCTAATTGTAGATGTAGTACCAAATGATGTTTTTGGTCCATCAAGGTTCCATGATTCTTGCTTTTCTTTCTACACATAACTTTCATGATCATCATCATCATCATCCAATGCATCACCACTAGATGCATACCAACTACTCATGTCATAAAAAATAACATCCATGCTCACTCTAAGTTCACTTGTGACAGGGTTATAATAATGATACCCTTTCTGTCCTAAAGAGTATCCAATAAAAATGCATTTGTCAACCTTTGGATCAAGCTTCTTTTGCAGCTCTTTGGCACGTGAACATATGCAATATAGCCAAATACTTTCAAGTGTGACACATCAGGCTTCTTATTTGTAAAGCATTTTTTGAGGGTCATCCCATGAACTGTAGCTATGGGAGTTCTGTTCATAATATAGACAGTAGCATGAAAAGCTTTAGACCAAAAATATTTTGGCTTACATGTTGTCATACCATACTTGGATAATATGTCCAAGCCATACTGCATTTGGGATAGACATATGCCATCATCACATCTGATCATCTCAATACCAAAAAAGTACCTCACCTCACTCAAATCCTTCATCTCAAACTTCTTTTTCAAATGGTCCTTAACTTCAACAATCCCACTATCGCTATCACTTGTAATAATCAAGTCATCCAATACATGACTATGATAACCAATATCATAAATTTAAAATTTATAATAAGCTTGAATATCATCAAATAACATTAGGTTGAAATTCATCAAGATAGCATTTGAAGATATTCTACACCAAACCATTGAAAGTCACCATAGTATTAGTGAAACCAAAAGAGATTACTATGAATTCATAATGGTCATACCTCATGTTAAAGGAACTTTAAAAAATAAAAATGCCCTCCTCTTTTATCCAAATTTTGATGGCACATAGCTCTTAGATTGATCTTGGAAAATAACTTGGCACCCTATAAATTATTCAAAAATTCATATGCTAAGGATTGGATACTTAATATTGCTTTTCACTTGATTCAATCCTCTATAATCAACGTAGTGTCTAAGGAATCTATCCTTCTTCTTTTGAAAGACAACACAAGTACTTCATGGTGGAGAAATGCTACGATGGATGAAACCTTGATCTAGCAATTTCCTCAATTTCTCCTTTGGCTCAATTGTTTTAAGAGTGACATCCTATAACACCTCTTTGTAATAAGTGTAGCTCCAAGCACTCACTTCATCTCATGTTTAATCTTGTGCTTGGGTGCGATAGTTGAGTTAGCTCTTTGGAAAGCAGATCAAGATACCCTTTTAACTAGGAAGGTTCATTCTCATCAATAGGCTAATCCATCTTATTAGCTTTTAAAAAGTGAAATGAGAGTATTTTTCTTAGTCCCTTCATGATTCTATTGGTGGTGATGAATATTCCTAGATTTTTTTTGCTATCTAGATTAAGTGGGGGGTTTGGGAGTTATTCGACCAATTCCAGAACAAATTTTGGCATCTTGGGGCACCATTCAATCCATTCCCAATAGACGACAATAGATTCCCAGGAGGAATGCATTTGTGTATCCTCTTAAAGAAACATATGAAGTGTTCTTGTGCTTCAAGCTATACATACACACACATGAATTTCATGAGGATTTCATTAGCATTCTAATCGAGGAGGGAGTATATGTCTAAAGAGTTTAATGTAGGGAAATATATTATACTTTTTGCCTCTTTTCAAGGCATGATAGTCAAATATAGCATTAAATGAGGAAATTTTTTGGCCTATGCAAGTTTCAAATGAGTACATTAGTCATCATATCTTCAATGTAGATGTGAATGATGCACTTTGATGAGAGAGTAGAGATTGAGAAGTCGAAGGGTTGTACCAAAATGGCCGATGCAGATATTATGTGATAATATTCTGGATGTACCTTTTTCTAGTCATACTTGTTTTCTAGTCATATTTAAAAATTGATTAATAATATTAGTAATTAAAAACAATGCTAAAATCACAAAAATATTCCTACTAATGTATTCAAAGATAGTATACTTGGGCCAAACTTGTTGTGTCTAAAAGAGTGTAATACATTCAATTAATCCCCAACAATATATTGCAATCCATTCAATAAATCCCCTACAATATATTCAACCAAACTTTACATACTATAGAACCTATATACATACGAGATCAATAAATTTTTAGAATATAAATGCTTACTCATATGGAAACTACACCACATAAAAATTGATAATCCTTTAAGGGGTCTTGCTTCATAATGATTATTCCATTGTAGTAGAATTTTTTTAAAAAATGATTACATGGCCACCATCCAATCCACATGTAGATACTTGCATTGAGTGAATTGAAGTGAGTTAAAGTCAATTAGACCTTTTACAATTTTTGTGAATCCTAACTATGATATTGAATTCGCTAAAACCCCTCTCCACATGTGCATAGATATACATAAGCATGCAAGATTACCCTTGACCTAGTTGATTAATGCAAACCTTATGTATTCAGACTTTAGATATTTGATAATATTGAGCTGCAAGACATTGTCCTTCATGCACCCTTGTGGATCCTCATTCATGTGTGTCATGCATGCTGCATCATAATGTCCTAATGAAATTATGTGATGTGGTAAAATGAATATTGCTCTGCTTTATTACATTTGCATGCTTACAAGTAAACTTGTCAAATTGCTATCCATGGTATACAACACATATACACACACATCCATGCACATGTGTGCGCACCTCTGTGTGTGTGTGTGTGTGTGTGTGTGTGTGTGTGTGTGTGTGTGTGTGTGTGTGTGTGTGTGTGTGTGTGTGTGTGTGTGTGTGTGTGTGTGTGTGTGTGTGTGTGTGTGTGTGTGTGTGTGTGTGTGTGTGTGTGTGTGTGTGTGTGTGTGTGTGTGTGTGTGTGTGTGTGTGTGTGTGTGTGTGTGTGTGTGTGTGTGTGTGTGTGTGTGTGTGTGTGTGTGTGTGTGTGTGTGTGTGTGTGTGTGTGTGTGTGTGTGTGTGTGTGTGTGTGTGTGTGTGTGTGTGTGTGTGTGTGTGTGTGTGTGTGTGTGTGTGTGTGTGTGTGTGTGTGTGTGTGTGTGTGTGTGTGTGTGTGTGTGTGTGTGTGTGTGTGTGTGTGTGTGTGTGTGTGTGTGTGTGTGTGTGTGTGTGTGTGTGTGTGTGTGTGTGTGTGTGTGTGTGTGTGTGTCCTTTGGAAGGGACATTATATGATGTTGACTATGGAATTCAAAATTTTGCCTAAGATATTGTGTTGTAGAATATTGACCTATAGTTTAATATAGAGATGTTGGAATACTTGTATGACTTCAACCATGCTATTTAGTTTTTTTTGTTTTTGGCTCAAGGAATCAATAACCTTTGACTTGACCATATGCTAGTGAAATTATAACAATGACATGTTTTCTCAAGAAAACTAAAGGAAGCATAATTTGAAATGCAAGATGAGCAAACTAAATTGACAAACAATGAGCTCTCACTACTTATGTCATACTTTTCTTCATTCATTGATTACATTGAAAATAGTTTTAGCAATGCATAAATCATTGTCATTATTTCTACATGGTTCCAACTATGGAGAGCCACCCACTTCTTACTTATGTCATCTTAGAAATATATTTAGCAATATATATAAATCATTGTCACTATTTTCCACATGGTTCCACTATGCACTAGAAGCATTCCCAAAAAAGCTAAGTGCATCAAGGCCCACCAAATTCTATCTTATGTCGTGTGCTAAAACATGATCTTGGTCTTTCAAAAATGAAATTATCTTGTCAAATATTTTTAATAAAACATTTATACATGAGATTGCTAGGATATATACTTTTATGCACTTGTGATTGCAATCTCTAGTAGGTCATACAATGTTAGATGTGACATTTCTTTTGATAATAAAGTTTCAAGCTATCTTTCCTTACGTAAAATTTTGTATTCCTAGTTTTTGTTGATTGAGCTTTGTAGTGATCTAAGCATGATCCTATTTCCCCCAACCAAATGTTACAATAATATACACATAACATTCATTATTCATAATTTTCCCTACTTGGGATTCGCGATAATATAATGCTTAGTGTGCAACAATGTCAAGCCAAAGTCCACAATATGTACAAATAGAGCACGTTTCTCTCTCTAAAATCATGTGTATCACAAAATTATGAATGCAAGAACAATTGAATGTGTTTTATATGTACATCTACCGATCATGATTAAAAAAATCTGAAACAAGATATGTGCATGTACAAAGTTTTAAATTGCTTAAGACCTCTTATACAATTTAGACTTATAAATAGGGCCTCCTTTTTTGCACGTCTATGGGATTTTAAATACACAATAATGAATCATAAGCTATAATTTCTTAGATGTGGACATTATCTCTATTTTGATATTGTATATAGGATGAAAGCTTCATAGGTGTAAACATAAGCATATCATAATATCTAGTGCTAGGTGAAATATTCTTAGTAGTAGATAAGATATATGTAGGAGCATCCACCAGGTCCATAACAAACCCACCTACCTTGCCTTTGCCTTTGCCTATACATGTGTGTGTGTGTGTGTGTGTGTGTGTGTGTGTGTGTGTGTGTGTGTGTGTGTGCGTGTGCGTGTGCGTGTGCGTGCGCGTGCGCGTGCGCGTGCGCGTGTGCGTGCGCGCGTGCGTGCGTGCGTGCGTGTGTGCGTTTGTGCGTGCGGGCATGCATGCATGTGTACGTGTGTGCATGTGTGCGTACGTGTCTTAACTAAAACACAAGAGTAGACTTATCATTCTTATACTCTTCTATCTTATTATCCACTCACATTGCAATTTTTGCCGCGTGTTGTGGACATCCTCATCCATCACAACATTGGAGCCAAACCTATATTGATAGGTTCTTACATGCATCTTAAAACACATCTCAACTAGTTGTTACATTTGTTACTTGGTGTTAGCTTGATAGATTCTCATTGGAGAGAATTTCACCTACATTTTGGTTTTGATTTCTTGAGACTTGCATTGAGTTAGTGAGAGACTTTCTTCATCAGAAAGCTATGCATCATCAAGTGATTAAAGAAGGATCTTCATTTAAGATATTCTATATCTCAGGGAGGCTTACTTCAACTACATCAAGCTTTAACATTGAGTTCAATTGCAAGTTGTATGTTTCTTATCTCACAAAGTGGAAATATTGTTTGGTTGCTTTCCATCTCAAGAAGAGTTTCATGAAGGAAAAATCTATATTAACATTGGATTACATTATTCCTCTATTAATATCATTGTCCTTTCCAAAGTAATTATGTTAAAAAATTTACCATATTTGACAAATTTACTCTTGGAAACCCTATCTTTGGATTTTGTAAAGTGGAAGTTTGACTTGAATTTGCTCTTAGACCCATTTGGCATTGCATTATAAAGCAAGTTGTATTCTCAATCACCACGGAGTTATATTATGGAGCATTGTTGAAACATGCATTTATGCCTATTTGGTTTCTCTATCGATTTGGGGACATATTGTTCATTTCACTGTACTATTGATATCTACTAAATCCCTACAAGAAAATGAACAATCACTATCATTGTGAATACAAGCTTTCTGATGTTCTATATATCATTGAGGGCTCTCAAGCTTCTATAGGGCCACCATACGCATGGACTAAAAGTAAAGTGTATTGTAATGTCCTTGATCACTGACATCATCTTGTAGAAGTACTTACTTTGGAATTTATATTGCAATCTCCTCTCAAAATAACCACCCACATGGCAAGTTGTCTTCCATTGTAGAGGTAGTCCAAGCTACTTTAAGTAGTCTAAGGTGCAATAATCCATATGGCAATTTGTCTTCCATGGTACAGATCATAGTAGTAGATGCCCCTAATGCATCCAAAATATCATGGATTCTATTAAAAGTGTGGGATGTGTTCACATGAAGGAAATGATTGCAAAACGTTTCTTGATTTTCACCTTTCATACAACTACCCCCCTCCCCTCATTGACTCGCTCTTTCTACATCTTCACCACCACCACCACAATAAGGCATAAGCAAAGCTATTGTTATGGCAATTCCCTTGCTAGCATATGCTCTAATCCTAGACCCACTTATAGACCCATTGTACAACATCCGCCACCTATTCTACCTCCTCAACCCAAACTAGTCCCTTTCAATCAATTGGGAGTTGAGGACCGTGAGGCTCAAGACTATGGTTATGAAATGAGTATCTTATAAACAATGTATAAGGAGCCCTAAACATAGGTATGGACTCTGTATTCTATCAAGTTTCAGAGGTACACAAACTAGTTTGCCAAGAAACAACATTAGAAAGGGGACATGCCATGAACAACATGAAAAAACAACCCAGTAAACTCTCGAATGCCCCATAAGATTGCCACTATTCTGCTACCAATATGGCCTCACAACTTAGTTGATTACCACTACAAGAATAGTGGAATCCCATTCCCTATCAAGAGTTTTTGCCCAAACCCAAGCCACTTGCGATGGGTGTGGTTTGGAGTATCATACCCTCCTTGAATATCTTTATTAGATAACACATTAGCACTTCTCATATGTGATCCAAGACTTTTAAATGTCATCACAAGGCTCAATGCAGTAGCCCCACCTATAATAAGAGAAGCTTAAGGACTTGCTACAACAAATAAGGCTAAGTCTCCAAGCGAATCGAACACAAAGACAAAGAAAGAGAGTGATATGCAACATTAGTTCGACCCTTGTCACCCTCCAAGTTCCAGGCAAAGATTCTAGAAGCAATGCTTCCATAAACACTACTCAAAGTCCCCTTTTTGCTAGCATGTCACTATCTAGCCTATTAAGACAAAGACCAATAACATAGCACTATACCCCTTGTGACTAACATAGAAGGAAATCAAGAAAGGAAAGAAGGCCATTACCTTAGTAAAAAACACCCAATAAACTTTAGAACCTCATTCCAAACCCATAGAAAATGTTTGGAACCTTGAAACAACACTCCATAAATCTCCTAATAGAGAAAATATGTTTGAAGTTCTAGACCTAATTCAAGATATTCAAGATCTCCCAGATGATATATCGCCCTAGTCCAATGGCAACACAACAAATGTGCAAATGATTAGAACCTAATTCAAGATCTCCTACAAAAAAAAGAGGACCGAGAGCCCCTAGGGCCTATCATCCGCTTGCACGCAGACGATGGGGCAGCTACTCCCTCTACTTCTTTGTACTTTCTTTGTAGTTCCATTAGTGCTGTGATTCTATGACATAAAGGGATTTTTACACAAGGTTGACTTTATTAGTTAAGCGTCAATACAGAAACGACGTAACCTTATGCAAACTATACTATTAAAACTAAAATGAGAAATATTTTCAAAAATGAGGCGTGGTTTGCAGGGTAAAAATCCAAAAGTCATTACCATGAAATGCACGAAGAAGGTAGCACAGTTTATGTGTGAAAAGATTTTTAAACCATTAAAGAAAATAGGGTTTGGGGGGGTGGGGGGGTGTGATAAACTTGCACTCGTTACGCACTCAACAGGGCACAGAAAGGTAACACGATATGAGCTCAATACTCTTGTATTATTCAATCCAAAAAGCAGGACAACGTAGACACATCCCATGACTACACCCTCGTGACGCCGCACATAACAGGGTTCACCACTGGGCATAGGGAATCACACATAGAGTGGAAACAAGGCAGGGCTTTGAATCACTACTACTCCCTATATAGGTGCAATCGGTAGCAACGGCATGGTATAGCTACAAAGCGCTTACACTCATCCCTGCTTACTGGATTGCTGACCTCAGCAATCTAAGGGTAACGTTTGTTATTTGACTCATCCGGGGTGTTAACGCAGCTTTTCCTAGCAAGCTGGTCAGTGTCTGCCGATCTAAGGGGACCGCGGGGTCTTAACACAGTCTATACTATCAGACTGGCCAGTGTCTGCCGCACTAAGACGTTGGGGGCTTTTTCGTTTGATGGAGGTATTTGTGATGATTACTACCATGCGAGTCCACCCTCGACTCGATTACATTTGAGGAGTGGAGGCACATTTGGGGTCTATGCTTGAGAACCGCATTATTGTTGGAGTGCTGGGGCGGCTCAAGGGTCGGTAGAAGGAGCAGGGGGGTTCTCCTCGAGCCAAAGGGTAAAGGCATCCTTTCCCGTTCACGGACCTCCGCTTCTGAGATCCAAGTGGCCTCCTTGAGTGGACGCCCACGCCACTTGGTGAGGTATTCTGGGAAGCCTCTTTGTTCCCGGCATTGGAGGAATGCTTCTACTTCGAAGGGACCATTGGAATGGAGCATTGGTACGCGCCATCCCCATTGGTTGTCGGGATAGAACCTGCGCAGAAGACAAGCATGAAATGCATTATGAACATAAACACTGTCTGGCAGGTCCAGCTTGTAGGTGACTTCGTTCAGCACTTGAGTGATTCGGTAGGGTCCATAGTAGCGGTGATTGAACTTGGGGGTCATGTTTTTGGGAAGTGACATATTCTTAGAGCTCACTAGGACCATGTCTCCTTTGGCGAATAGTACAGCCTTTCTCTTCTTGTTTGCTTGCTCTGTCATGGTTATCTTGCTCTGCTCGAGACTTTGCTTAGCTGCTGCATTGTGATCTCTCCATTTCTTCAAGAATTCTTCTGCATCTTGATCCTCCGCTTTGGCCGCTCCGGATGCTAAGGCCAGTGGTGTAATGACTTCTTTTCCTGTGGCTAACTCAAAGGGAGTGTACCCCATTGCCGAGTGGATGGAGCTATTATAGTGGAATTCCAAGACATCAAGGTACAAGGCCCAATCTTTCTGGTCCACTCGAGCATAGCTGCGGAGGTAATCTTCGATGCCTTGGTTGACTCGTTCTGTCTGTCCATCTGTCTTCGGGTGGAAGGATGATGAGAATCTCAGTTGGGTTTCCAGAGTCTTGAAAAGTTCCTTCCACATGTTGCTCATGAATCGTCCATCTCTATCTGATACAATGGCCAATGGTAAGCCATGCAGTTTGAATACATGTGTGAAGAAGAGGCGTGCTACCTCCTTGACATTTAGTGGTGGTTTGGCCAGGATGAAGTGGGCCTGTTTGGAGAAATAGTCCACCACTACAAAGATGATTGTGTACCCATGGGACTCCGGTAGTTCCACAATGAAGTCCTTGCTGATGACATCCCATGGGCAGTTAGGTACTGGTAATGGTTGTAGTAGTCCGCCAGCTGGTCTTGATCTTGGTGCTTTGACCATCTGGCAAGTGGGGCAAGTTTTGATGTAGTCTATCACTTCTTCCTTCATGTTCGGCCAAAAGAACTGCTTCCTAAGGGCCTCCAAGGTTTTGCTTTGCCCTTTGTGGCCTCCAATCTTGCCGTCGTGTATCTCATGCAGGATGAGTTTCTTTAATTCCACATTGTTGGGGATATACAATCTCTTGCCTAAAAATAGAACACCCTCTTCTAAGGTGTACATTCCATGTGGTGTCTTCTCTGCTTCCACATCTTTGATTATTTTGTGCATTTCTTGATCTTGTTCTAGGGCCTCTTTGACAAGTTCTATGAAGTTGTTGCTGACCACACTGATAGCTTTCAGGTCAGCTTTCCGGCTCAAGGCATCTGCTATCTTGTTAGTAGAGTCGGGCTTGTGCTTAATCTCCAGGTCAAATTCGGCTAGGAAGTCTAGCCAGCGGGCTTGCTTTGCTAATAACTTGGGTTGGGATTGGAAGTATTTGAGGGAGATATTGTCGGTGAAGACTATTGTATGCTTGTCTTGAACATAGTGCTTCCATTTTCTAAGGCAGTGGATGACTGCCAACATTTCCTTCTCATGTGTGCTCCACCTTGTTTCAGCATGGGTAAATTTCTTTGACTCATACGCAATGGGGTGACCCTCTTGGACCAGTACACCCCCTATGCCATAGTCAAATGCATCTGTAGATATTTCAAAGGGTTTGGTGAAGTTCGGCACCCTTAGGACGGGAGTTTGGCTCATGCACTTCTTCATCTGCTCAAAGGCTTCTTATTGCGTGTTCCCCATGTAAAAGAGTGATCTTCTTTGGTGAGGTGGGAGAGGGGGGCAGTGATAAGGCTGTAATCTTTGATGAACCGTCGACAAAATACTGTGAAGCCGAGGAACTCCCACACTTCTCTTACAGTTTTCAGTACAAGCCATCTTTGGACAGCTTCCACTTTCTTAGGGTCCACTTTGATTCCATCTGCTCCTACAATAAAGCCTAAGAACTCCAATTCTTTCACTGCGAACTCACATTTTTCCGTCTTGGCGTATAACTGATGCTGCCGCAGTTTCTCAAAAACTCGGTGTAAGTGTTGCTTGTGCTCTTCTAAGGTCTTGCTGTAGACTAGGAGGTCATCTATGTAGATAATGACAAAGATATCTATCTTTGGTCTAAAAATTCCATCCATGAGGCCACAAAATATGCCTGGCCCATTGCTTAGGCCGAACCCTAAGATTAACCACTCAAAACTACCATATCGGGTAGTACGAAAGGTTGTTTTTGGGATATCCTCTTCGGCTATGCGAATTTGGTGGTATCCTGATCTAAGATCAATCCGACTGAAGTACTTGGCCCCATGCAGTCTATCTAAGAGGTCTTCCACTAGGGGCATAGGGTATTTGTTTTTTATGGTGATTTTGTTAAGAGCCCTATAATCTACACAGAGTTTAAGTCCCCCATCCTTCTTCTTTACAAACAACACTGGGGCACCAAAGGGGGATTTGCTAGGGGGGATGAATCCTTGTTCTTCTAGTTCATGTAGTTGCTTCTTCAATTCCATGAGCTCAGTGTGGTTCATGCGATAGGGAGCTCGGGCCGGTGGGGCAAACCCTGGAATCATCTCAATCTTGTGATCCACATCTCGCCTGGGTGGTAGACCCTTGGGTAGCTCGGCTGGCATTACATCTTTGAATTCTTCAAGTATTTCTGCCACCTCTGTGTTCCTATTCTGTTGTTTGGGTTTCTTGCCATTTTCTTCTTCTTCAATTGGTCGGATCATACACAGATAGACCATATCTCCTTGCTTGACTGATTTTTCGACTTGCTTTGCACTGCATGTCATGATACGTGGCCTGATCACGGTCCCTTGGACCAGTGCTTTTTGGGTCTGGCCCTTTGGTTGGTTTGCAGTTGGTTTTACTGTGTGGCATGATACTCTTGGCTTATTCTCCTTCATTTGCACCTTGATTGGGGTCCTGTCAGGTAGCTGTATTCTTTTGCATGGCACTCTGACGCCTTCTCCTTGCATATCTAGCATCATTTCATTCACACCCTTACCAAACATTGCAATGACATACTTGTCATAGAATTCTAAGCCCAATATCACTTCAAAATCATCCATGGGGATTACTAAGAAGTTGAGTTTCGCTTTCCACTTGTCGGCTTCCACTTGGACTGCGAAGACTTGTTTTACTTCCTTGGCTTCTCCTTGTGCAAATGTTACTGTTAATCCTTCTGGGGCCTTTGATAGCTTCAATCCATGTTTTGCTGCACACTCTAGTGTCATGAAGTTGTGTGTTGCTCCTATGTCCACCATGATAGGTTGGTTTCCTTCGCCCATTCGGCCTTTGATGTATAGATGGTGGAGTGCCGCTACCCTGGCTGCCATGCATTGGGGTCGGGCACTAACTGACCCTACCCTTGGGTGGTCCATGCTTTCTTCACTCCCATTTGGAATTTCCTGGATACGCGGTGGTTGTAGTTCTTCTCCTCCATATGCACAAGTTGCATTCACCCTTGATCCACTCGATGAAGCTGTATCTTCTATTGGGCATCTGTTTTGGTAGTGTGGACCCCCGCATTTGAAGCATCTGATGCCGGTGGAAGGGCCTGGGGGTCTCCACCATGATGTATTTGATCCTGCAGGCCCATATGATGTGCTGGGGGTTGGCCTGTAGTGATTGTTTCCCCATCTTCCTACTGCTCCTCTTGGTACTAATGCGGTTTGTGATACGGCCGTGGTGGTAGTGGTGTTTTGGCTCCTTGTATCTGTGAATGCCCCTCTAGGAGCATTGGGCCTCTGGTTCCATGAGTTGTTGTTGTTGAAGGTGTTGTTGAAGTTGTTGTTGAGCCTGTTTTGATTCCCTTATGCTGTTCTTCTGCGTTCCAGGTCCACCGGTCATTCGGCCATTCTCATGGCTTCTGCTAAGCTTGTTGGCTCCTGTCTCTCCACATCTCTTCTAGCCCATTCTTGCATCCCAAACAAAAATCCATGTAGCTTAGTGTCTGTATCCATGTTTGGTAGCTACAACATGATTTGCCTATATTTGCTGACATATTCTTTCATCTTTCCCTATGTTTGCTTGAGGTTCCTCCATTCATCTCTCACTTTGAATTTCTCCAGCTTTGGAATAAAGTAATCCTTCGGTTCTTCCTGGAGTTCTTCCCACGAAGAGATTGTGTGGACCTGCTCTTGTTCTAGCAGGTACCAACTGGTAGTGTCCTCCTCCAAGTAAATGGCTACCACCTCCACCTTCTTGTCTTCGGTAATTCGTGAATACTTTAAGTACCTGACCACCTTTGAGATCCATTTCTTCAGGACCAACCCATCTCTCTCTCCCTTGTACTTGGCAGGTTGGGGCATCTTGAATTTTCCATAATCATCTTCTGAACTACTGCTATCTTCCTCTTCTTTGCAATGGTGCTTCTTCTCCTTCTTCTTGTCTTTCTTTTTGCTTCCTAATTCTACTACTTTCTCCTTCTCCTTCCTTGTATCTTGCGCCCTCCTAGATGTCTCCTCTCTACCCGTTCTATCCATCTCCTCTTGCATTCGGTGTCTTTTCTCCTCTTCTTGTTGTTGAATCACCCATTCTCTATAGCCATGCTCTACTTCTAGTTTTTTCCTCCTTTCTTCCTCCTCTTCTTTCATCTGTATGTTCCTCCATATTGATTCTAGCATGCCTGACATACCATCTAATTGTCTTTCTAGTCCGGCCACCTTCTCCTCTTGGGCCACTCTCCATTCTTGCCCTCTACTCTTCTTCCTCTCCTCTAGTGTTGGGAGGGTGACGTTCTCCCTTTCGTCCTCCATGTGGTTGGTGGTGGTGTCGACGCGAGGAAGCTGTGTTTTGCCTATGGTGGTGTGGGTCGTGCCGCGGGGAAGCCGCGTCACGTCTTCAAACGGTGGGATGTCGAGGTTGGGGTGTCACGTCGAGGCGACGCGTCGGGGGGCGTCGCGACGTGGGGCGACGCGACGTGGGGCGTCGCGACGTGGGGCGACACGACGCGGGGCATTGCACTGTGGGTCGTTACGACTTTGATCTCTTCGGGGCACTGGATCTTTCCTCCTACTTCTGTGAGCACTCCTTCACTCCGAGCAAGAGTTGCTCTAATACCAAGTGTGATAAACCTGCACTCGTTACGCACTCAACACGGCACAGAAAGGTAACATGATATGAGCTCAATACTCTTGTATTATTCAATCCAAAAAGTGGGACAACATAGACACATCCCAGGACTACACCCTCGTGACGCCGCACATAAGAGGGTTCACCACTGGGCATAGGGAATCACACGTAGAGTGGAAACAAGGCAGGGCTTTGAGTCACTACTACTCCCTATATAGGTGCAATCGGTAGCAACGGCATGGTATAGCTACAAAGCCCTTACAGGGGGGGGGGGGGGGGGCTACCGTCCCCTTTTCTTTTGTTGGTTTTTAAAATCTTAAGATCATCCATGGGGAGAGGCTTAACGGGAGATAACGTGCCGCATTACTAGCCTACACGACGACCCTCTTTTCAATGCTCGTTGATTGGCTCCACAACGTTCCTTCATTTTCCTAATGTCATACATTCATAATACTATACTCTCATTGATTGGTTTTTAAATTTATAATTATATATTATTATTTTATGCTCTACAAAAATCCTTCCAAATTCTTAAATCAGAGGTTTTTGTAATCGGGACATCAAATATGTCTTCTTAAATGCAATTTATTAGGTTCTTGTATCGACTCCTATTATCAAATTTCTATTGTCCATTGAGAGAGAGGGATATCATACTATTGTGATGGACATCCATGGTATGCATAGGATGGGGCAGCAAAGTTATAAGAAGCTACACATTGAAGTAGGTTTAAAGGACTTTTGTGTTCGCACATCTCACAAATGTTTTACGTAGATCTAAGTCTAGAGAGGTGTGTAGGATTGTGGAGTGAGGATTCTAAATGGGGCAATAGAGAAGAAAGCTTTTTTACCACTTAGGGGGGGTGCTTGAATCTCGTGAATTGGTGAAGGTTATAAGAAGCTGCACATTGAAGTAGGTTTAAAGGATTTTTGTGTCCATGCATCTCACAAATGTTTTACATAGATCCAAGAGAGAGGCATTTAGGATTGTGGAGTGAGGAATGTGAATGGAAAGGACACGACAGAAATAGTACCCATTTGAACTTAGCAATGATTGCACAAAAAGAATTACACACAAACAAGATTTGAGAATTTGAGAGGGGGTAGGGTACAATTAAGAGAAGGCAGCTCAAATGGCACTAAAGGGTGGACACATTAACAATGGTGGGTGATATCGTAGATTTGGGATTTACTAGGGGACCAATGACAGATGCAAGCTAGAGGCCTCGAATGGATAGGACTATTGACTTTTTCCCTCTAGAATGTTAATTGATAGCTAGGTCACTAGTGAACTAAGGGTAGCTATGAGCTTATTGGGCAAACCTTTAGGCATATTGGATTCACTATGTAAAAACCTAATATGGCATGTGTGTATGCTCCAAAAGACTTTTAGATTTGATATAATTTATAGCCCCTTTGAAGTTCTTGTTTACTACCCTTTTGTGTCGAGATGAAAAATTGGTCAATGGAATTTCTTGTGTATGTCAAAAGGGAAATATTTTCTCTACCCTTGATCTTTCCTTCATTGAAGAGCCATGCATATGTGCCTTTACACACATGTTATTTTCACCTAAGATTACTTGTGCGTATTCAAGTAGATTTTGATGAAAATTAACCATTGCAATTAAGACTAGTTGTAAAGAGTATCCCTTAGAAATGTCATCTCATGTACATGTGTTGTGGCCTATTACAAAGGGAACAAAAGTATTCAATGAGAAGTTGTCTAGTTTAAAGGAATTTGGCTTCCATGTTTCATATTTTACCACACCAATATGAGCCCCACCTACTTGTGGTCAAGGTTTGTCAAGCAGCAACAACAAGAGGCGAAAGTGGAGGCACAGGATTTCAAAGAAAGCATAAAAAAGAGTAGATGCAGCTAGCAATAGGGATGGCGCATGTAGTGTTTTGGTTACTCACAAAGAAGAGCCTAACCACACCTATCTCAATTTCTAGAAAAGACAGAGTGCACAAAAATCATTTGTTGCCTACAAACACTTATATTACGTATATGTGCACATTCTTGGTCTCCAACCAAAGGAGCACATTCTTGTATCCCAATGTGTTGTAAAGCACAATGGATATGGTTTTGCAATCATGATGTCAAGCATGCAAATTTTGTGCAAAAACAAGTGATAATATCACCAATTGTTCCATCTTTGTGGCTAGTTGAGATAGGAACAAATATATCGAAGCAAGAGTGTAGTAGCCTAAAACAAGTTAGTTTCAAGTTGCCTTCTTTGCAACACCACCAAGGAACAAGAAGAGCAAACCTCTTATTTCTATAGAAGGTGATTCAAGTAAGAGGAGACTGAGTGGAGGCATGGAATTTCCAAAGATGCACAAAAGAGAAGATACCTTCTTGGTTGCAACCTTCTTGGAGGAGATAATGCAACTTGAGTGGTGGTATTCAATATTTTGAGTCTTGAGTAAAGAGCTATTACAATGTGTGCATCGAAGAAGAGCATAGATACCCTTGTCATGGTTTTTAGAAAAGAGAATTTTCCCAAAAGGCGTTTCTTTCTTGCCAACATATGTATTTTTTGTGTATGCACATACTTAGCCTTCAACCCAAGAAGCACATGACCACACACTAGCATGCAGTAACTCTCGCTAACCTTGCCTTTATATTAGGACAAACATGTAAGATATGCCCCATTATATAGGAAGCTAGAAGCTAAGCATGGCTCATGCGTTCTTTTGCCCCACTCATCATCGTGCACATCAATAGTGTGTGACATGTCATTTTTATTGTAAGAAGATTATGGGGTAACAATGTTGGAACCTCTCTAGCTATTATACTCTTTTTGGGTGGTGCAAAAGTTTGGTATATTTTCTTCGTTAATGAGTACTTGGTACCGTTGTTTCCTCTATTTTGGCTAGCGTACATATTGTTGGCAACTCCAAATGATGATGTATGCATGATATATCATATATCTTCATGTTAAAAAAGAGTAGTAGTGTATGGCATGACCTTTATGTATGAGCTATAATGTCAATGTCATTTGTAGAAGAAATTCAATGTTATTTCACAAAGCTCAAAAAATTAGTTTCGATTGCAAGAGCATGAAAGTCTAATTCCAAACTTCATTGACTCACATGCATCTGATGTCCTTACAAGTGTACAATTGAATTTTATCTCATGAGTTGACCTAGAATGCCTATCACCTTCATGCTATTTTTACATTTTCATACTTTGAGTGCTTTTTCATTCTTGGCCTCTATCTTTATCACATGGATGTGGTCAACGTGCCTTTGGGTGCCTTTTTGTTGTGTTTTGATCTTTTTTTTTTAAATCACTATATTTAGTGGTGTGCACTTTAGTTCTTGGAGTCAGCATTTGTTGTTTTTTCACTTTTGCAGTGTCCTTAGTCATGCATGGGCATCGTATGCATCTTTGTTTTTTTTCCTAGTTATTTTTAGCCTAGTTTAATTTTTGAGGTGTCATTGAAGATCCAATTATATGGCCATGTGGTTCTTGCCATCTTGGCTCCAACTATGTTTTCACTTTCTATCTCAACTTCAACCATGGAAAAGGTTAACATTACCTTCCTTATTGTTGAGTTCCAATCCCATTGCACTCAACAAAGTGCCTAAAACATGACTAAACTAGTTGAAGAATTTAAGATATTGAGTTGGTGATGATGAGTGTTAAGGTGGAACTTGCTGTGCTTTTTGTGCTCCTATGGGGTGATGTCTACTTATTAGGGAAGATGGGTGGGCGTGCAATTGGAAGTTTGGTCTAATGCTAGTAGGCCCAGGCTTCCTAGGTATGTCCTACTTGAGGACCCCAATCAATGTGAAGTTATTTGTGAATGTTGTATAGTGGTATTCAAGGTGACAAGTCTACCCATTTCTTATATTGTCATCTTTGAGGCACTCTAGTGAGGACCCTAAATGATATATAGGGAAGGGGGCTAGGGATTTGGAGATGGAGAGAGCCCACCAAGATCACTCAAGTTGGGTTTACCCAACTTGAGGACCCCTAAATATCTACCATGAAGGCAGAATATATTTCAGTCACTAAGGCCTACAAGTAAGCTATATATATTACTCATCTAGTGGGAGACTTGGTATTATAGGAGAGATGCCTACATTGCATTGTGATAGTCAAAGTGCCATTCAAATCATGGATCCCTCTCTTTCATACAAGACAAAGCACATTGAGGGGGTCATGAAGGAGGTTGTTATTGAGAACAAGTGCATTGATCTTGTTAGGTTCCATAGGGATGATAAGCCTACATATATTCCCACAAGAAGAGTTTACCTTCACAGTGCTTTACATATTGCAAAGCACTGATGGGCATTGGATAGTATCTTAACTTTCTTCTTACACTCCCATAAAGGTGCATTAGACATTGTAAAGTACTAATGGGCATTGGATACTAAAGGCTATGTAGGGTATTGGCCCCATTGCATACTCAGAGTTTTCTTCCTTCATGTGATGACATGTTAGCTTTGGTGGCCTGAATGAGGATTGCAGTGATGATCTTGAGGTGGGGGAGTTGATGATGAATTCGTTGTTGGTAGCAATCAGTTTGAGAGCTCAAGATGGTGGCAATGGCTATGTTCTTATTGACGATGTTGATTTATCATTTTCTTATCTTTAACTTTTTAAACATTAAACGTCTTATCCCTTTAATCTTTCCCCCTTCCCAAGCCTTGAGTGAGTTGGGTGGGGGGTATTACATCCTCTCTCCCTTAGAGGAATAAGGAGAAAGTAGAGGAAGAACATGAGAGGAGAAGAGAGAGGTAGGGAGAGAGAACTAGGAGGAGTAGAAAGAGAACAAGGAAAGAAGGATGAGAAGAGGACATAGAGAAGAAGAGAGATAGGTAGAGTGATGGAGAGAAAGACTGACTTTAAAATCTACCTTTAAGAGCTCAAGACCATGGTCAAGGTTCTAAGCATAGCTAATACAAGATAGAAGTGCACAATTTGAATGTGTGGGCTCTCAAAATCTTGAATAGAAGATTAATTAACTATACCA
Organism: Lygodium microphyllum; assembly: GCF_053477565.2. Taxonomy (NCBI): domain Eukaryota; kingdom Viridiplantae; phylum Streptophyta; class Polypodiopsida; order Schizaeales; family Lygodiaceae; genus Lygodium; species Lygodium microphyllum. Next base: position 149,317,834 of record NC_141137.1, read on the forward strand.
ACTCTAGCTCCTATGTCAAAAATCCTTTTCTTATTAAGAAACCTAGGGATTTTGCTAGTAGGACAGTATGATTGTCAATTCCCTCCTAGAATGTATTTATTCATGAGACTCCCAAGGTTTGGGTTGGATTTAGGCCTAGGGTTTATTTTGAGCAACGGCTCTAGTGATGTTATATCTATTACTTCCAATTCCCAAGCCTAAAGATTCTCTAGAGAAGTGGATGCCCTTTAGCAATATTCCTAATGGCACTATTACATTTTCAAGGACTAAGGTTGTGATGATGCCAAAATCTACGTCCCTAAATTAGAAGCTCCTAGTCCATTGCATTTCATTGCTATGCCCTTATGATGGCATTACTTATGGTTTCGAATGTTTAGGTTGACTAGAGACAAGTCTCCCAAAGGTATTAAGTCCTATGGGGGTCAACATAGATGGTGTGCTCAATAAGACAATTATCCATTTGTGATCTTACTTAGAGTACATAAGTATTATCAAGCAGCCATCTTTGTACTAGGTCTAACAACAAGGAGTCACTAGATGACCCTGGTAGACCTAAATATAAATCTAGCATCTTAGTGTTGTCAATTTGCCTTTGTATTTTCTCTCTCTCTTTGAGTAGTTATAGTAAGGTCCAATAGCTTATCCACCCTTAGTCCTTGAGATTTTGTAGCTTTTGATGCACAACCTCCTCAATCAATGTGCTTATAATAAATCCATTTTCCACTTTGAAGTTATCCAATGACTCTTGTAGGTCATGTGGAACCTCTCCATGGATCTCTCTACCTCCATTCCACTAGTTTGTCTTTAATCAGTTTCTAGGCTCACGAGTTTTGTGATCCTATTAATTAATAGAGAGATGTGGATGCTCTTCATTTCTAGTTGTTTGACTATGCATTTGGGACTAGGAGATCTACCTTCCATTGGGGTTGGGATCTCCAATTTGCTATGTACAATTAAATACGCCAATCATTGGCTCTGGTTACTCATATAGGTAACTTAAGTTCTCCTCCAATGAGAACATAAGTTAGGGTTCTTAAAGACCACTCCTTCAAGGCATAGTCTTTAAGTTAGGGTTTTTTTCTTGTTTTGTAGGTTTTCAAGGCTCTTATAGAGAGCTTGTTTTAGGGTTCTTTTTCTTGTCCTTGTAATTCTTCAAGGCTCTTATAGAGAGCTCGTTTTAGGGTTTTAGTTTCTCTATATCCTAGCATATCCACTTGGTTGCCTATCCATAGATCAATTTCAACCAAGTACCTACTCTCCTTGAGGCTTAATTCAGTGTGTTATCCCTTAGGACTTTTATGTGTGATGTGCCTCTAATCATTGTGGTATATGTTGATGACATGTTTCTCATTGATATTAATGATATATTTATTGATGATTTTAAGGTTGAGTTGAATTCAACTTTTGACATATTAGATTTGGGCTTGTCACAATATTATTTGGGTATTTAGTTCAAGAAATGAGATGAAAATATTGATTTGTGTCAGTTAAAATATGTTGAAGGATTATTGCATAAATTTGGTCTTGAGGGCTCTAACCCTATTGATACTCCTATGGAAATGGATTTGAAGTCAAGACTTCATGATACCATAAACTACTTTGATGTCTTTCTTTGTCAATAGGTTGTTGGATGCTTGATCTATTTATGCATTATAAGGCCTACCATTGAGTTTGCAATGTCATAGATGACTAGGTTGAAGATTCAAGCTTCTTGAAGAAAAGCCCCAAAATATATATCCAATATGAGCTTCAAGAGGCTCAATATTCCAAGATCTTTGAAATTTCTTCAATCTTGAAGCCTATCCTACTTCAAAATGATGGTAGAGAAGCCTTTAAGTTGGAAAGAGCCAAATACTAAAGAAATTGAAGCTTCTAGGTCTACGGTTATGGCTGCCCTATTATGTTTTAGGGTTTTCATATGTCCCTGAGCAAAAGGATGAAGAAGAGGATTGAATATCACTCACAAAGGATTGGCAAAGACTGTTAGAAGCTTGGGAAGAGCTAGAATCAAAGAGGTAGAGAATAGACTAGGGCAGGCACTACATTTTGCATTGAAAATTTTAGGAATATTCTTGGGGTCAATCTCCAGCTAAGTATTGTAACTTGTATGGTACTCTACTTGCTACTCAAGATGAGTAGAATCCTTTCCCCATGGCATATCAATTCATGGAAGGAATTTTTAGAACATGGCTTTCCTATGAATATTGTTTTTATTAGAGATAATTGGCGAGCATTCTTAATAACACAACAATTAGGAAATTCTTAGAAAAACCTCTTTACTTCCATTGGAACAAAATTAAATCCAAGTATAGCTTACCACCCACAAACTTATGGTTAAACTAAAAGAGTCAACAAGTGATTGAAAGTCTACTTGCGACACTTTTGCCATGACACAAAAAATGCATGGGATCATTAGATTAATCTTATGAAGTTTTACTACAAAAACACCTATCACATGAGTATAGGCATGTCATCCTTTGAGGCTTTATATGGCTGCAAGATTCAAGTACCTTCAACACTGTTTCATGATGAAGTGAATCCCCTTGAGCTAGAAAAGATGGTGGCCCTAATAAAGCAATGTAAGAAAAATGCCCTTCTACTAAGGAAAATCCTTTGCCTTAAGTCAATCCTTATAACAATCAATACTATTATCTAGCTCATGCTTGAACTCATACACTTTCTTAATATGAATGGCCTTTTTTCCAAGAGACAAGTCACATAAGAACCAAGTACTAGTTTTGACATTAGCAGCATCATATTTAGATTACATATAACAACCATCCAATTTTATGCATTTTGTTCCTCTTTAATTTTGAGAACTTAGGCAATCACACCCAATGTAGCCTCTTTGTATGGAGTAGTTGGACGAAGGGAAAAAGTAATCTGGGAGAAGGGACTGAGTCCCATAAGCACAGTGGTGAAAAGGGCTACCAAGCATTGTACTTGCCTATCATTTGAATGGAATGTCATTGTACTTTTTTTAAAATTTTCTACGCACAAAAGATTGTGTTTATGAGTCCAAGTTTCTGTCAAGATTGTGGGAGAGAAGGAAGGAGTCTCACTTGTAGCTTTCTTGCTTGCACAATGGGGGAATACACACAAGGATGGAGGCTGAAAACAGTTTTCCTCTTCTTAGTTGTGTAAGCCAAAAGAAGTCTAATACAAAGAAATAGAAGAACCCTATATATGGGTCTCAAACCAAACTCAACTAACTAAGGTAGCATACTAACTGAGCCACGAACTAGAGTAGATAAGGATAGCTGTCATGTAGCTATTATTCATGGGCGGTGTACCAACCGCATCTGCAACTGACAAGTCGGTGACATAAATTCACAATGGTCACTCTGGCATATCGTGAGTGGAGCTCGATATCTCAACACTCCCCCTCGAACTCAATCCCAATTCCTGCACACCAAGCAGGTCTCTGAACTTGCGCAGCTTCTCTGCGCCCAATGCCTTCGTAAATATGTCAGCTACCTGATCCTCTGTGCTGACATAAACTAGATCAATAAGACCTAGTAAAACCCTCTTTCGCACATAGTGATAATGCACCTCAATGTGCTTTGTTCTAGCATGATAGACTGGGTTATTTGCCAAGTGTATACTACTCATGTTGTCACAATAAATGACAACTGGCCCATCTGTAGGTTGATGCATATCATAAAGTAGCTTATGCAACCAAGCTACCTCACATGCAGCCATTGATGCGCCCCTGTACTCAGCCTCTGTGTTGGATAAGGCAACTGTAGGCTATTTCTTGTTGCTCCAAGTGACTGCAGCACTCCCAAAAGAGAACACATATCCACTAGTAGATCGTCTATCAGAAATGCTACCAGCCCAATCAGCATCAGTGTATCCATGCAACTGTATCTGAACCCCAGTCTCATAAAATAGTCCATACTGCAATGTGGACTTCACATACCTGAGTATGCGTCTAGCCGCATCCAAATGCGGTTTCCTTGGAGCCTGCATAAACTGACTTACCAATCCAATAGCATAGCTCAAATCTGGCCTGGTAATAGTCATATAAATCAAGCTTCCTACTATGCGTCTGTACATAGTAGGGTCTTCCAGAAGCTCACATGCATCTGCGCTTAGCTTCACATTCTGCTCCAAAGGAACTGAAATAGGCTTACAGCCTGTCATCCCATATTTGGACAGCATGTCCAATCCATACTGCCTCTACAAGAGCTGTATCCCGCTTGGTGATCTAATCACCTCAATGCCCAAGAAATAACGCAGCTCTCCCAAATCCTTCATCTCAAACTTTTGCTTCAATAGCATTTTCACATGAAGGATATCTTCATCACTGTCACCTGTCATAATCAAATCATCAACATAAATGACAAGCAACATAATACCTTTCTCTGTCTTTCTCACATAAAGTGAGAAATCTGCCTTGGAAATCTGAAAGCCAATAGTGACAAGATACTGCCCTATCTTGTCAGACCATGCTCTAGGTGCTTGCTTCAAGCCATACAAGGCTTTCTTCAACCTGCAAACAAACTCAGGATGAATAGCATGCACATAACCTGGTGGCTGCTCCATATAGACCTCTTCTTGCAAATCACCATGCAAGAAGGCATTCTTTACATCCATCTGATGTAAAGACCATCCCTTTGATGCAGCCATAGCAATGACTGCTCTTACGGTTGCCATCCTTGCAACCGGACTGAATGTTTCTTCATAGTCAATGCCATATGTTTGTGCATACCCCTTGACTACTAATCTTGCCTTGTATCTGTTCACAGAACCATCTGCATTGTGCTTCACCTTATAAACCCACTTACAGCCAATTGCATTCTTACCTTTAGGCAAAGGTACCAATTCCCATGTAGCATTTGCTTCCAAGGCATCCATTTCTTCATCCATGGCTTTCTCCCATTTTTCTTTTCCCATGGCTTGCTCAAAAGAAGTGGGTTCTGGTTCCTGTATCACTTTGACCATATATGCATAGTGAATGGCTGTAAATCCATCATATTTCAGCCTATCCACAGGATACCTAACTCTGGTTGACCTGCGCAAAGTAGGTTCACTCCCAGGTGCTCTCAAAACATCCCTGGTCTTCCTTACTCCAGGTGTAACAATAGAAGGAATACCCAACTCATCATCAATGCTCTGTTCTGAGCCACTGAATTCACCATCCACATAAGAGTGACCTGCATTCACATCAACCATAGGCTGATCTACCTTCTCTTTTCCTTTTCGTGACACCTGCATACCACTATTTGCACTGCCTTGAGAAGATTCTCCTGATCTCAATCTGCCTGTCCATGGCAAAGAATGTGAACCACTGCTAGAGGACGCTCCAGGTCCACTAATATCTTGTGAGGACTGCTGTTGAGAATTCTGTGTAGCATTACCATTTTGTGCATCTACATCATCTATCACATTTACTGGTTTATACCAGCTACTCATCTCATCAAAAACAACATCTCTGCTCACTGTAAACTTACGAGTAGAAGGGTTATAGCATCTATACCCTTTTTGCTGCAGAGAGTAACCAATAAAGATGCAGTTCTCAGCTTTTGGATCCAACTTGGATCTCAACTCATCTGGCACATGTACATAGGCAATGCAACCAAAAATTTTCAAATGAGAAATATATGGTTTCCTACCAGTATACCTCTCCTCTGGAGTCATCCCATGTATTGCTGCAGTGGGAGTCTGTTCATTATATAAACTGCTGTAGCAACTGCTTCAGCCCAATAAAAATATGGCAGGTCTTTTTCATTGAGCATGGCACGAGATACCTCTCCAATATGCCTGTTTTTCCTTTTTGTAATTCCATTTTGTTGTGGGGTATGACTGCATGAATATTGCTGCTTTATGCCATGCTCCTACAGGAACCTTGCAAACTCATTTGAGAGGTACTCTCCCCCTCCATCTGACCTTAGGCATTTTATTTGCAGGCCTGTTTCTTTTTCAACCATAGCTTTAAGAGTTTTGAAATGCCTAAAAACTTCACTTTTCTTTTTCATAAAATACACCCAAACTTTTCTGCTATAGTCATCAATAAAACTGACAAAATAATGACAGCCTCCAAGAGATGTAGCTTTAGTAGTCCACACATCAGAGTGGATCAATTCCAATGGCTTCTTACTCTCTTGAACATGTCTAGGAAATGGTTTCCTTGCCTGTTTTCCAAACTGAGAGGCTTCACATACCTTAGGCATTTCTGCAACCTTGAATTTAGGCAAATCCTGCAACAATGTTTTGGGCCTGCATTGATTTAAGTCGCTGTACATTAACATGACCAATGCGTTTATGCCAGATATCAATATCTACAACTACACCGGTCCCATGTGCAAACATTGCTGCACTCAATTCAGGCATGTCTGCATCCAATGTAAACATTCTGCCCTTCTTCTTTCCTTTTGCTATCAAGCGACCTTTATTTTTCATATCCTCAACAAAGCATCCATGAGGATTAAATCTGACCTACAAGCCCTGCTCAACCATTTGACCAACAGAAACCAGATTCTTGGTGATATTCGGGATATGAAATACATCGGACAGGTATTTCTTTTTCCCATCCTGCATAGACAAGGGAATTTTTCCAATCTGCAGAATAGGATGTGCAGTATCATCACCAGTCTCCACAAATCCTGGTTTTTCCATTTTCATTGCATCCTCCATCCATTCTGCATGACCTGTCATGTGGTTTGATGCACCTGAGTCAACATACCATACATCGTTGCTTTCTTCTGCACTTGTCACTGAATTGTTCATGTGCTGCACCATAAACAAATGCTCATTTCTGTCATCACCCTGTCTACTAGAAGATGCATAATTTCCTTGTTGCAGTTTTCCATTCATGATGTCATTTTGCTTTTTATAGCAGTCTTTAGCCATATGATCCATTTTACCACAGTAGTAGCATTCAACATTGCTGTTTGCATTTTGCCCTCTTTGCCATCCACCACAACCTCTTTTGCTCCCCCTGCCTCTAGAGTTACCACGTCCTCCTCCATAGGACCGGTTTTCTTGAGTTTGCTGCATACTCTGATTTCTACCATGGCCTCCAGATCGGCCTCCTCTACCTCTGCCTCTACCTCTTCTAGCATTTGAGTAGAAGACAGCTTCTTTTGAAGTTCCTCCTGAAGAAGATGCACCACCATTTCTCTACTCCTCAGAAATTAGAAGAGCAATCAACTCCTCAAAATCAGGAAATCTTTCACGGACGGAAATGGATGTTCGAAACTGTGCATAATCCTTTCCTAGACCATTCAAGGTCACAGAAACTAAATCATCATCTTCCACTGGCGACCCAATGGAAGCAAGTGCATCTGCAATCTTCTTCACCTTCATGTGGTAGTCATTGATGCTCATATTTTCTCTTTGCACATTATGCAACTCTTGCTTGAGCTGCATTTTCTTGGCTTGAGTATTTGTGCTATACATTTTTGACAAAGTATCCCATGCCTCCTTTGGCATACTTGCATCCTGAATATGCACAATCATAGAGTCTGAAATACTGATAGACAGCCAATACATAACTTTCCTGGCTCTCTCATGCCATGCTTTAAATGCCTGCATTTGCTATTGATTGGGAACATCAGGAAGAACTGGTTCTTCTTCATTTCCTGCAACAAATTTCCAATATCCTTTTCCCATAAGGAAATTCGTCATTCTAAACTTCCATGCTTGGAAGTTGTTCTTCTCAAGCTTTTCAGTGACAATCTATGAGAGAGAATCAGACGCCATTACAGAACACTGCAAAAAGTTCTGTCACTGCAAAGAACACAGCTTCAGCCTCACAAGGGCTAATCTGCAAAACTGACGAAAGTGGTATTTGACCACACAGTCACTTCCTAGTGACGATTTTGCATCAACAGGCAACAAGGATGATTCTGTAACTCCCAATGTCTCTCCTCACAAGCATACGATGCAATTTCTACAGTAACTTTTCACCGACCTGTAGAACAGTGGTCGCACAGCATAAAACTGGGCCTTTTCCTGAGTGCGTGTAGAAAACTTCCGCCTCCAAAACAAGCCCCGAAATGGCCTCAAATCAAAAAAACGGGGACGCCGAGAGCTAAAGATCTCTCCCGCAGCATATACTGCCCTCTTGCTTCACCCCGAAGGGCGTCTCAACCTGAGACAATGTACTCTTGCAATTTCCGGCTGTGCTACCTGCAGAGATCTGCTCCCAAAACAGAAAATGAAAGCAACACTGCTCCTCTTACCAGAACACCGCGAGCTTGGCTTGTTTTCTTGAGCTCCTTACCATGAACAAGGCTCTGATACCATGTCAAGATTGTGGGAGAGAAGGAAGGAGTCTCACTTGTAGCTTTCTTGCTTGCACAATGGGGGAATACACACAAGGATGGAGGCTGAAAACAGTTTTCCTCTTCTTAGTTGTGTAAGCCAAAAGAAGTCTAATACAAAGAAATAGAAGAACCCTATATATGGGTCTCAAACCAAACTCAACTAACTAAGGTGGCATACTAACTGAGCCACGAACTAGAGTAGATAAGGATAGCTGTCATGTAGCTATTATTCATGGGCGGTGTACCAACTGCATCTGCAACTGACAAGTCGGTGACATAAATGCACAACGGTCACTCTGGCATATCGCGAGTGGAGCTCGATATCTCAACAGTTTCCAACTTGGAACCTAATTCATTTGTGTGACAGTCATTATCTCTAAGTCAATAACCAACAATCCAGGCAGGACGAGCCAGAACCTGCAAGCCCAATCAGAGATGAAGGACCAAGCTCAAGCGTCCCTGTGCCAAATTTCGCATCACCTGCAGTGCAAGAAGGCAAGGACAAGGCCCCAATCACCCCCATTCCCACTCTCTTGACACCCGCCACCACCACCACCATCTCCACTCCCATTTCTACGACCCAGGTGGATGCTAGCAACTTAATGGCTTGGGTCCAGTACTTTGTGAATAAAGAAGTGGGCCAAGGAGCACGAGAAGGAACCCCCCTAGTAGGAACCAAAAGGCCGGCTGGGGCGGCATATGCCAAGTTGAGGTAAAACCCTAAGAGCCAAAAGGTGGCAGACTCCACAAACTCCATCCATGCAACAGAGAGGCCATCAGAAGAATACGACGAGTATGTCAAGGAGCTCCTCTCTCAATTAGAGAAAGCCAATGAGGGGAAAAAAATCGCGATACCAGAGCTCGAAGCTTAAAAAGAGGCCATGGTTGCATCCCAGTTAGAGAAAACACACCAAATAGCCATGGCCCAAAGGGAAGTTCACAAGCTGAAGGAGCAGCTACAAGCTAAGGAGGAGACCAAAGTGGAATGGTAGGCATGATTGAATGAAGAAACCAAGGCTATACTACGCCTATAATGGCACAATGAAGAGATTGTGGCACGCTACGCATATCTACAAAATGAAATGGAGAAAATCACTAAAGCCACAGAAGAACTAGAGGAGCCGAGGGAGGAAAGAGCTCACAGGTACGAAAGAGAGGTGGAGAAACTAACCCAAGAAGTTGCCTCAGCACAAGAAGAGCAACAAAAGCTAAGGACAAAAATGGAAGATCAAGAATGAAGGTTGGTGGTGCTAGCTCAGAGGCAGGGGGAAAGCCTCGAAGATATGAACAGGAGGGTAGAAGAATGGGCTAATCATAACGAAAAAAGAGTCAAAGCCTTGGCACACTATCTTGCTCAAGTCGAAAAAGAAAAGATACTTGCTGAAAGCAGAGTGAAAGTTAACCAAGTGAGCTTCCAAACCCAGAAAATTCGATGTCACCTAGGTAGAGGAGGGAGAGTCCATGGAGGCAATGAAAAAGAAACTGGGAATGGCTCGTAGGGCATTGAAAGTAGGATTGTAGATGCCCCCACAACCTAGTTGAGTTGGCCCAAGCCTAGAAGAGCAACACCATTATCTCCTATTGGCAGGCCTAACCTCGCACAAAGTGGATGCACTCGGGTTCCTCAAAGAAGATTAGCAGGAGCCAAGCCAGGAGAGGGAGGTGGATGTGAACTTTGAAATGAGATCACATGAAGAAGATCTTGTCCCACCGCCTCCTTCCCCACGGTCTAAAGAGCATCAACACGTAGATACCTCTGTAGAAAGAAAGGAGGCACTAAAGGAAAGAAGGAAACAAATGGTGGACACAAGGAGAAAATGGAATGCCAAGGGAGTGAGGGCACCCCAGGCACCCATCCCACCATGCAAGGATGATGCCCCAACGAGCTTCCATGCCAACCTTGTAATCTGGGAGAGGCAAGAAACATCTAAGAGCCCCTTCCACTTTAACTTCCAGTTCCCCCCCACCTTGTGTAGGGTTTCGCCCATCAAGATGGTGGAGGAAGTGATTAACATTGGAAGTAGGCTTGGACAGAAATGGTAGGAGGAGAGAGAGCAAAATCCCATCTTATGGGCCACTGAAGATGCTAAATTTTGGAAAAATAAGGGTTTTGATGTGCCAAGGTCAGTGGCCGGCTATGAATGTCAACCTAAATAAGGAAGACATAAGGGATTATGTGACCCATGTGAAGAGTCTCTTTAAGAGAATCCCACTGAACAGAATACCCATGGAGAGAGCAGTGTCCACAGTCTTCATCAATGGGATATAGAGTGAAGAACTCTATAAGGCCTTCACAGGCAACTCAAGCTTGTAGCAAGATATGCTAACTAGGGTCTTTGAAGAGGCCATTAGAATGGATGACCAACTCAAGGAGAGAAGCTCTTGGTGCTCGAGCCAAGAAGAGACTAACCCTAGAAACTTTGAGAGAGCTTCAATGTCAAGTGAAAGATTAGGCTCAAGTACTTAGGACAAAGGAAAGGGCGTTGATCCAAGTAGGAGCTAGCAAAGATGAAGATGGAGCTAGCCAAACTACAAGAGATGATGAGACAATCAACACGCCCTCACATTCAATGTGTGTATTGTGGCAAAAACCACATGCTACCTGAGTGTTAGGACCCTTGGTCCTGACCTTGCACAAATTGCAGTAGGTTTGGCCACGATGCCATGCATTGCAGACTGCCAAGGAGTCTTTTGTACTTGCAACCTTACAATCAGCCTTACCTAGTGAATAGACTGCCCAAACTTCTTTAAAAGGGGAGTCCCATTGGCTCTCCCTGCACCCAATGACTCTAAACTAGCCATTCCTAGGATAGAGATAAACTCCATAGAAATACCTAGACCATCTGGACCCTACGTAACCCATCCACCAAGCAATGCTCCAATCCACTATGTGGAGGAGCTAAACGACAAAGAACCTTACGTGAACCCTTATGTCTTGTATGACAAAGAGGGTAATCCGATCCTTATGGATTACAGACCAATATCGATGATGGCATTAGGTAGAGATAGAGGTAGAGGCTTAGGAGGATAGACCCAAGAGCCGATCTCATGTTGGACTTGTGGTCACCCAAGGCATATCTCCTTGCACTACCTCGAGAAGGAACACACCACCAACCATGACAAGGCAGATCTTAGATGCCCGAAGTGTGGAATCACTCATCTCCTTGCTAATTGCCCTAGACGGAAACCATCCTCTAGTTCAAAAATCATGCCATCAATCTCATTGGGGTTGTTTGGTGTCAAGGCACTTGATGGGGAGGCCACGCCCATCTCATTGCATGTCATGACCTACGCATAGACAAAGTAGACCGACATATCATTGCTAGGGCCTAGCAACTTAGACGTAACTTCAATCGAAAAAAGGAATCATAGTAGGTGAAGTAAAAAGAAACCAGATGCAAAGATTATGCTAAAAATGGAGAGTGCCACAATACTACGTGCTAGAAAAAAGGTGACAGATATAGAGGCAGAAATGTCAGCTCCAAGGACAGTTGAGAAGGAAAGTGCGAAGGTCAGGGAGTATCCCAACCCAAAGTGCCAACTCAAAGCCTTAAAAAAAGTGAAGGAGTGGATGAAAGAGGTCCAAGAAAACTTAAAAGACGGTGAGCCCATATTGGAAGATGAGATGATCTCTCAAGCATAGGCATGCCAGTCTCACCACCACAACCCAAATCGAGAGACACAATTGCACCACAAACAGTGCCGCTTAGACAGAGCTCGAACGCTAAGGGCCAACAAATCAGTCAAGGCCATTGGTCTAGAAATGTAGGATTCGGAGAAAAGCAAGCAGCTAGCAACCTCGTCGCCACACTAATGACCACCTCTATGATGCTAAGCCTAGGAGACTTTCTTGAGCAACATCTGATGCTGTTGCAAGAGCTAAAACAATGGGTTGAAGGTTCGATGAGCAAGTTGCCATTGACTGGCATAAACATGATGTAGAGACGCAAATACCGAGTCTAACGCTGCACTCAATGCCCAAATCCTTGCACGTCAATGCTTTCTGGGAAGGCATGGAAATGCATGTTTTGTTACCGATCTTAGCTCTTAGAGATACCACAAGAAAGGGAATTGTAGACACGGGGGCACGAGTTAGTGTGCTTAGCCATGCACTACTCCAAGCTTTGAGTAACCTGCTTGTTGAGAATGCTAGGTTTAATGTCACGCTAGCTAACAGAATGAAGGTAAGCCATTCGGAGTGCTAAAGAACTGGCCCTTGAAGATCACAGGAGTCCAATTCTCCATTGACTTTATAGTCATGAAGGGGGTGGACTATGGCATCTTGCTAGGCCGGTCCTAAATGCGCAATGCATGGGTCATAGAGGACTGGGTGGTCTAATCTTCTTAGGCAATAGAACAGAAGTAGTGAGGGTAGAGATGGACACTTGGGAGACAACACCAGTCAACCTAGATGCCATCTCAGCCATGCTGAAGGGTGACACCCATATTAGAAAATCTTACAGGCCATTGACTTAGTATATCCCTTGTCTATAAGATAAGCAAGATTGGATGCACATGCTAGCCACAATTGATCTGCCATTCTCGGACGGTGAGGAGTATGAATAGGTTGCTAAGGTAGTCACGTAAGCCTGAAGGCGAACCTTTAGTGACAATCTACATGATGGCTGAAAGCTCACCAAACCCTATCGAATTCTGTATCCCTAGCAACAAGCGAGATTTCCTTGAGATCCTAGAGCATCTAACAAACAAGCTAGTAGGCAACCTAGCCGCTAACCTTAAACCTCTCCAAGATCTCTTAGACAAACCTAAGTGGTAATGGACCAAAGTGCATGACTTAAACTTGATGTACAATTGGGCCTTAGTTACCGATGAAAAGGAGGAGCCGTATCAAGACTTAAGAGATGACGAGCAATCGGATGAAGATAGCTCTGACAATGAATACTAGAACCATTGTTCCTTTAGTTACCAAAGCAAAGGAGAGATGGATACCATAGAATACGACACTAAGGGATGAGTGATAGAATAGATACGAGCAGACTCCAAACCAAGCAAGAAGAATTTTCTTAGGATGGAGAAAGGAGTCATGCACATGGATTGTGACCGCACATGGTTAGAGCACATATGAGCGATAGATTATGAGCAAGTAGGCCTATTTCAACCAAGTGACGCACCATTATTCAGGACAGATTCACCCCTCTGAGCTGCGGCCTCTAAGAGAGACTCCCTCTCCTAGCGGAGATGAAGAGTTTGATTTTGAGTTGGAAGTAAGCTCAGATATTGATCCCAAAACATCTCAACCTCCTAACACTAGACATATCAAAGGGGTCCTACCTATTCACGTAAGGCACGGAAGGCTAAAGGAGGAAAGGAGGAAGTAGCCCAAGGAACCATAGGCTGATGAGGAGCAAAGAAAGCCACAAGACCTACCAAAGCAATTCAAAAAGTTCAAAAAAGGTGATAGAGTGGTGATCTTGCTGGGAGCCAAATGCCAAAGGGCAAGCCAACAAACCGATAGAAGGACCCGCCAAGGTCAAGGAGGTCAATTTAGCCAAGGAAGGGGAGACACCTCGACCTATCTTTGTCTGGTTGATGAAGTCAACTTGGATTGGTTAATAAAGAGGCATATCCAAGGAGGTAGCCAACACATCCGGTATTTGGATTGCATATTGGAAATATCATATGTTAGAGGATTCAGAAGCACTGATTGGGTTGCAAGATTCAACGCACCAAGGGAAGCAGCTTTGGAACTTTTTTTGAAAGGGTTTTTCTAGTAATTCGGTTGTCCTACACTACAGGGTGTTACCACCTTTTCCACAGCCAGCTTCCCATTCCAAGGGAACATGTTTGTCACCTTTTCTTGGAATGAGGCCTGTTATGATAGGGAATTTCTTTTGTTTCTCCCATACAATTTGATTTCCTTTTTTTTTCTTTTTTTTCTCTTTTTCTTATTCTCGAGGGTCTCCACCTTTTCTTGAAGAATAGGTCAGTATGGCAGGGACCGAAGTCCTTTTCTCCCCATGACCGAGATACATACACACACACACACACTTATTTATTTATTTATTTATTTATTTATTTATTTATTTATTCATTTAAAAGAGGAGAATGGTAGGAGCACCATGTATCAGAACCATCCTCACCACCTTTGATGGATCAGATGAAAAGGAAGCCACATTGGGGTGGAAGGTGGCAGTGTGGGTTTATCAGAATGAGGCCACCTCATAAGGATCAACAAGAGGGCTATCATGAGCAATAGATAAAGCCATACCGACTCACGTGCAAAGAATGAAGGAGCTATTGGCAATTATTGTCAGGATCCCTAGGTAGGGTAATACATCTTGAGGCGATAGCCATTAATCATGAAAGGGTCATCAAAAGCATCAATTTTTTGCACTTGGACACACCATTAGGGTTGACAGCAAGTACCTTATAGGGGGCCCTCTATCATTGTTGAAACTTTCTGGGCCAAATCTTGAATCATAAGTAAGGACTAAGTCACCTTCATTGAGCTCCTTTTGCTTGATAAAGCTATCATGATAGGCCTTTCCGCAAGCTTGCGTGGCCTCCAAACACTGTAGGGCCGTCCTCCGAGTCTCATCTAGACATTTTAGGTGCAAGAGATGACGTTGCAGGGACTCGTCATCTCCCAAGTGTTCTTCGCCACACACAAAGAGGGTAGCTCTAGCTCAACAGGGAAGATGGCTTCTATACCATACACCAACTGAAAATTGGTCTATCCTGTAGTAGCCTTGTAAGAGGTTTTGTACGCCTAGAGGGCCTTTGTAAGTCAATCATCCCAATCATGACAATGTGTGGCAATCATCCTTGTCAGAATTGAGTAGAGGATGTGATTGGTAACTTTGACTTGGCCATTGGCTCTAGGATAGTAGTGTGTGGATTTACGATGGCGTATCTTGTATAGCTCTGTCAACTCTTCCATAATCTTGTTGAGAAAGTGAGTACATTTGTCATTGACGAGCTTGAGGGGACTACCAAAATGGGTGATGATGTTCTCATACAGGATTAGGGCTACAATCACTTTAGAGGTTTGGCTTCACACCACTTTGTCACATAGTCCGTACAGACCAAGATGTATATATTCTATTTCTTTCTAGTTGGTGGATCAATAAGGCAGCCCACAAAGTCAATTTCTCATTTTTCGAATGGCTTTAGGGGAAGAATTGGTTGCAGTGGCATGGCATTAGATTTGGTAGGCTTCCCCATTCATTGAAAAGCATCACAACATTTACAATAATCATAGGCATCCTTATGGAGGGTCGGTCACCACTGATATTCTGCAAGCAAGGCCTTTTTGGCTGTCACTTCACCAGCAAAGTGTTTGCCACAGGGTTTGTCGTGGCATGCTTTCAATACAATTCCAATCTCTTCTCCTACAACACATCTTTGTAGAACTTCATCCTTGTCTTTCTTGTACAGAGCACCACCTAACAAGGTGTAAGGGATGATTCCAAAAAAAGCTTCTTCTTCTCACGGCTAGAGATACCAAGGGGATATTGTTGGGTCGCCAAGAGGTTGGCTATGTCTGCATACCATGGGTATCAATTTCGATTAAAAACATGGAAGTATCTGGAAGGTCTGCGTCATCCTTCTCTTCTTCATTGCTCTGAGGGATTTGTGATAGATGATTAGCCAGGACATGGGAGAGACTAGGTCTAGTAACCACTTCAAAGTTGAACTCTTGAAACAGAAGGAGCCATCTCATTATTCTTCCCTTCATGTCAGTCTTGCTCATCAAGAAGGACAAGGCCTCATGATCCACATAGAATTTGAAGAACGTGATGACAATAGGTAGTGTCGGAACTTCTCCAAGGTAAACACCATTGAGATATGCCCCTTTTCTCTACGTCTGTAATACTCAACCTTTGATCTCTGGCAACCTCCAGGAGACTGTCATCCTCTATAACTTTGAGAGGTAAAACTCCTTGGGCCAAAATTGGAACCGAACTCCCTAGGCTTTGGTCCAATGTCTTGCATTGTAATTTTGGATTCCAACAAGTTAAATCTTGCTTCTTCATCTTTCTTTCTTCTTCGTGCATCTCCTTTAGAGAGCAAATATCTTTTGTAGTGTTTTTCCTTAAACAATACAAACAAAAGACTCCAGGGAGGATAGTTGGTTTTTGAGTACATTCAGTGGCTAAATGTCTCGCTTGATGGCACTTTCCACACCATATATTAAA
Organism: Lygodium microphyllum; assembly: GCF_053477565.2. Taxonomy (NCBI): domain Eukaryota; kingdom Viridiplantae; phylum Streptophyta; class Polypodiopsida; order Schizaeales; family Lygodiaceae; genus Lygodium; species Lygodium microphyllum. The sequence goes on from NC_141137.1 coordinate 149,334,266, forward strand.
CCGATCACATCTCTTCCACCTCCTGCAGGAGTGGATATGTTGACAGTATTCACCTTCATCATCTGTAGCTATTCTGTAATTACATCCATCAGCTCCTTGATACTTGTGATTGAATTGGACAGGTAGTCCTTCAAATTTTCACCTTCTGGAGTACTTGCAGTAGGGTTTTGGAAACTTCTGTAATCACTTCATAGACTAGTTGAGTTGATCTAGAGGGTTCTCTATTCTAGTTCTAATTCAAAGCTCTTGTTGAGTCTGAGGGTTGGTTCCAGTTTTGGTAAGGTTCCATTGTTGTTGTTGAGTCGCCATTGGGGGAGCTGTTTGAGGCCATTGTTGTTGTGCTTGAATCATCATTTGAGATACTGCCCTCTGCGGCCACTCTGGATTTAGTGCAATGTACTACGGCACTGTTGCATCTAGGGGTAGGGGTATGGAACTGTCCCTAGGACTACATTTGGTGGGTATGCCATTCCTAGTATGGGAGAAGGTAAGACTCCTCTTCTTGAGGTCATTGATAGCCTTGCTTCAACTTCATCATACAGTCTTGCACCTTCCACTACAACTTGCAGATTGATTGGTCTTCTCAGTCCCACAAACTTGCAAACTTCCAGTTGTAGACCTCTAAGGAAAACTCCCTTCTAGATGCCTTCATCCAAATAACAATTAGTCCATCTCTTCAGTATGGATTCCATTCTAGAGACATATGCTTCTACTCGTTCACCAAAGGACTGACTTAGGTTCATGAACTCCTCTCAGATCCGCTCTTCAAAACCTTCATGCATGTGTTTAGTGAGGAAGGCCATCCCATGTGCCAAATATTCCAGCTGGTTCTCCCTCATACCACTAAAATGCTGCGTCTTTAAAAGTGGCAGGGAATATTGCCAACCAATGCTCAGGGTTCTGGCATTTTTAGTCACACATGCTACCATAAACTCTACTGCATGAATATCATGGTCTTCATTGTACTCTCCCTTAAAGATGGGCAATGGGGCTACATTCGCTAGCTTATCATCAAGATTTCCAAGATGGATCTGACTAGGAAGGGGACCTTGAGTCGCCATGGGGACTTCCGTAAAGAGTGTTGCCAAGGCATCAAAGGAGGCTTTTTCTGCTATCCAAGGATTGTTGTGGTGCCGTCATTATAGTAATGCCAGCTTCTGATGGTTTCAATAGTGTATGTTGTGAAGAACACTCTATCCACCAACTTCTAGTGGGTTGGTAATTGGACAAATAGGAGATTGTCAGTGCACCATGCGTCCCATCTATCCTCCTGTTGAGCATCCATGAATAAATTCCAACTCTTTTCTTTCTTGTTCTCGTGAACCTCCACTGACCACGACTCTTGAAGCTTCTTCACAATCTCCCACTTGATGATGTCTAGAAACCTCTCAATGAATGTTAAATCCTCTATGGATGGTCACTCTCTCTGTCTCTGCACTTCAATTTGTTCCCAAACAATTTGCCACCAAGATGCATGTCTCTGTTGCTTCAACAAGGAGAGAAAATAGTCCACCACATAGAGCACGCATCATGATGGTAATATGTTTCCGCCATTGTGGGATGAAATTATTGTAAAAAGTGACTGTGGCAATGAGAATTTCCAAATCTTCAATGATAGAAGGAACTTTACAAGCATCCATTGATTTCTTCTCATTTTGGCAATGTCATCCTTCATTTTCAACCTATTATGATGCTTGTTGATGGTAGTGTTCCCTGGTTGCACACCAAAAACATGGAGCCCCAAGAGAAACACTAAGGAAATGGGAAATCTACTGCAAGAAAATCTATCTTGTATCATCATCAAACATATTTTTCAAATTTGATATGTCCATAACAAGGAAAAGAACACCAGGAACAAGAAATCTTAATGCAACTTCATAGAAACAATTTTCCCACGGCTTTAACTTGAACCAAATTGATTATGCTCTTCATAGAATTCATCAAGAAATCACAAACACACAAGAGAATACACCACTTTGAATGGAAATCATCACATAGTATTCTTCTTCCAAAGTTCCATAGCTTTCTCTGAAAATCTCTCACTCATAGATACATTGTTTTGCATAAATTTGGCTCTCTCACTCACTCTCTCTCTCTGTCATACATGCTCTCTCTCAAATGTACACTAAGCTAATCAAGAATAATCATTCATAACCCCTATTAGGTCGTGGATACCCCTTCCAAGACGTATGTCTGATATGAAAGGTCACCAAACCCACTACAGTGTCTCTTCATAGCTCCACGGTGTCATTGTCACTTCAATCTTTACTTCAAGTCTTCAACAGCTACTTCTTTGAGCTATTTTTAACTTGTATTTATCTCTTCCCAAGATTGGAAAACTTTTCCCAATCTACACATTCATCCATCATCACACTTACAGAGGCATACAAAACATAACATAACAGAGACAGAGGCTTTAGAGAAGTTCAATAGAGGGTCTACAGAACCAAATAGAAGGTCATCAGAAAGCCTTTAAATCATTCAAACCCATCAAGAATCAATCAGTAAGCTTCCAATCACTCTCAAACAACCATCATGAGCTTCCAAATCATAATCAATCTCATTCTAAACACTCCCAAACACTTCCAAAACAACTAAACATCATTCAAAATCCATCAAAAATCAACCATTTAGCCCAAAAAACAATAAAAATCAACCAAAAATCAAGTCATTTCAACCCTCAACATAGTGATACAATTAGATACCTTTTAAAAACACATATAAAGATTAAATAATATTTGAATCATCGCATCACGAATTGATTGTTTCTTAATATGCTTTCTTCATTGGACCATTGGGCATCTCATTCATGGTCCACTAGCTTCTCAATTGAATGGTTAGCTAAGTACCCTTCCCATCTATAGTCTATGACATTGATGCAATGCATAAATAAGATCACAAGGATATCTACTTGGATTAGCTTTTACACTTGCTTTGACTTTAGATATAGGGCACATCCCTTTATCCATTGTGTGATATTACTGCCTTATCAATGTCTTATGTAAGCTTTGCAACCTCTTCTTTTTGTTTAGTTGGGAAACATGATGTAAGATATATCAAGTGTGTCCAAGTTTCACCTAGACACATGAATGGAGTGTCACTTTTGAAGTCATAAAAAGCCGAAATGATTGGGAATGACTCCCCTTTGAAGTGATCTAGGACTCTACATACATTGAAAGTTTTGTGGAACATGGAGAAAACATTGGCTAGTCCCTCTCCAAGCACATGCAATGTGTTGAATTTGAGAAATTGTGCGGAACCTAGTTCTCATTAAGACTTGTAAATTATAATTTGAAAATTCTTTTGCATGTTCTTGGTTCCTCTCTTTCCATCTCATTTTCTCTCTTGTTTTCAAATGCATCCAATACATGTAAAAAGCAATAATGCAATCGACAAAATTTTAAAGGATGTCTAGGCTCATATCTCATGTTTTAGCCCCTCATCTCCTTTCAATCCTTATCGTATGAGGAGTGCTTCAAAGAAACTTAATAATACTCTTACATTTTGTAGGTTAGACATACAACATATGAAGGTTAACACATTGCAGGTATTGAGAGATGACCTTAAATGTGAAGAAAGTTATTGCACTTTTGTGGTGTAGTTTGACCACAACCCTATGGAAAACAAATGGCCATTCTAACCTACCTAAATGGCCCTTTGTGTGCCATAGGGTCTTGGTAAAAGTGCACCCCAAAAAGTGCCATAATTTTCACTCCAAATATTACTCAATTAAAGAGTTAGAGAAACATGTTGCTTTGAGATATAGTAGGTCACATTAAAGATGTTCTTAGCATTTGTAAAGTTACATGTTTCTCCAACTTTATGAAGAAAGAATAATAGTTTCTTACTTGTGAGTTCCTCTCCATTGATAGTCTCTTCTCTCATATGATCATCCTTTATGCCAAGGTCCCTTCATCATTTTGCATCAACTCTTATTTTTTATGTACACCAATGACATCAATTTCTTAGAGAAAAGGATTTTTAAAAAAACTAGTATCACAATCCTTAAGGAATATGATAACACTTACTCCTTGGAGAAAAAGATAGTGTCATGAGCCAAAATGTGAAATGTAAGGTAAACACTAGTATACATATGAACATTACTGATGTAGAGTTTTTTTGGGGTGAGGGTTTCACTCTAGAGCTCAAAATGGGGTCACATTTGTAAAATATTCAAAACACACTCATGAGGTCATCTGTGGCCTTAAAATGATTAGGGCTCAAAATGGCATCATATTTGTAAAATGTTCAAAACACACTCGTTAACTCATCTATGACCTTAAAATGATGAAAGTCCTCACCCAAAAAAATTGCATCAATAATTTTTATATTTCTACTAGTGTTTGCCTTGCATTTCACATTCTAGCTCATGACACTATTTTTTCTCCAAGAAATGTGTTCTCATATTCCTTAAGGATTGTGATGTTAGCTTAAACAATAATCCTTTTCTCTAAGTAACTGATGTCATTGGTGTACATAAGAAATAAGAGTTGATACAGTAGCTTCAGTGGACCTTGATATAGAGGATGATTATATTAGAGAAGAAACCATTAGTGGAGAGAAATTCCCAACTGAGAAGTTGTTTTCATTTCTTTATAAACTTGGAGAGACACGTTGCTTTGACTATGCCAAAAAGACATTTTATTACCCTACAATATGTAGTAGCTCATCTTGTTAAATACTTAGTATCAATACTGGGGACAGACACTTCGTAAGGTTTCATTGTAGATGTCACCTATTGCTGCTAAGATTAGGCATCAATATGTTCAATGGAGGGATGTTATAAATTCTCATGTGCATTGTGTATTTCTCATATTTGCCACATAAGGTTTCTATATTTCTATATGTATAGCATTCACAATTACACCAATATGTAGTAATGTTGTTTTGTACTTGGATTTTGACTAGATGTTTAGTATATTCCCAATGATGAGCTAACCATCCCAATATTTGTTCTCAAATCTCTTTCTAGATATTTCGCGCATATTTTGCCATACCTAGAAATAGATACAAAGTCATATAATTGAAAAAAATGTTGCAATTAGATTTTTTGGCTATACTCTAGATTACAAAGTTGAAGAAGCTATTACTTATTATGCTACATTACTTCTACCGCCTTGGTAGCAAACAAGAGGCAAAGATATTGCTCGCACAACAAAAGCAACACATTCTTGCTTGAAGACAAAGAGAAACATGACGAGGTAGAAAGTAGCAAAAGAAGAATGCTTTTTTATGAACCTGTGCAATGTAATAACAATCATCACTTCTATTATGAAACCTTGATTATTTGTTTAGAAGATTACATGAGTGACTCCTTGCTACAAAACAAGTGACCTCACTTCCTTTGCATCGATGGAGGTCGTGATTGGCCCCCAATAATTTTACTATCGAAGGCCGCTAACTTTTTATTTCCTATAGCGTATTCACTTTGCCTCTTGATGGTGAAGCACCTAGGTTTCTTGTGTTCGACCAACCTAAGTCACTTCAACTATGTGCTTTTTCATTCATTGCTTGAATTCCCTACTCTTTGTTGCTAAATTATCAAGGATTTAAAATTACCTTGATCTAATCTTGAAACTAGCAAGATGTCAATGATATCAATTGAGCTACTTGCTCCTTCTGCAGTTTATTCTACTCTTTGAGCTTCTCAAGTTTCATATTCACTAATTGCAGCTCAGTGTTTACCTCGGCCAGTGTACTTGCTTTTTGACCATATTACGCCTCCCATGAACAATGGTTGTAATAAAGCATTTGCATCATAATATGAACCTTAGTTTTCATTATAAGAGTCCAAATTATTGCAGTATCCTAACAATATAGTTTTCCATCTTCAATAAGTCTAATTATATCATGGAATGTCTAAAATTTATAAGTCTTCGATATAACCCTCCATTTATTAGAAATCAAGTCTGAAATTTATGAGTTAAATCTAGCTAAGGTGTGGTTAATAAATTAACCTAGATCCTTAAAGGGCCCTTTTCTACCAGAATTTATGAACAAGTCAAGATAAGAACCCTATACAATACTTGTCTTAGTTGCCAAAGAGGATATGGTATTGGTTTAAATGGATACTAAGACAGCCTTCTTGCGTAGAGATTTGAATGAAGATATTTCTATATAGAAGCCTAAGGGGTTTGTTGTGCAAGCAAGGAACAATTGGTATGTAAGCTTCATGAAACCCTATATGTTTTAAAACTAGCTTCTGCAGAATGGTATCATGAGTTTGATGCATGTATGCCCTCTCAAGGGTACACTAAAAGTGAGCCAACTATTGCCTATACACTAGAAAGGCTTGGGATGGTAGCCTTACAATTTTGATTCTCTGTGTCGAAGACATGTTGACTGCTAGAAAATCGGTCATGGATCGCACTAAAGAAAAGTTTTCATGAAACATTTGACATGAAGGACTTGGGAAATGCAAATCACATTCTTGGCATGTGCATCATGTGGAATAAAGACAAAAGCATACTTTATTTATCTCAAAAGGAATACATTGGGAATATATTGGAGTGTTTCAATATGGAGAGGGGGAAGGCTATTAATATTTCATTGCCTTTATCTTTGAAACTTAGCCATGAGGATAGCCCCAAGTTGGATGAGTAGAAGGCTGTTGAAATGGCCAAGCTTTCTTATACATCTATAGTTGATGGCTTGATATAATCCATGGTTGCTACGGGTTCGGACATTACCTATGGAGCAGGAGTGGTTAGTAGGTATATGGCAAGCTCAACAAGAAGCATGGAGGCAATGAAGAGTACCATGAGATACTTGAACATCACTAAAGGTACGTGCATATGTTGCAAAAGGAATGATGTATCTATTCTTGAATATATAGCTGTTGATTTTACAAGGAGTGTGGACTCTAAGAGTTCTACTACAAGTTTTGCATTTACTTTCACAAGTGGTGCTCTACCACTAAGCATGATTATATTGTAGCCATTAATGATTGCAAGGAATTTATATGGCTTATTTGTCTAGTGGGAGACTTCTATGACTGGTGCCTATATTGCACTGTGACAATCAAAGTGGCATCCAATTTGCATGGAACTCTATCTTTCATGTAGAGACAAAGTACATTGAGATGCAATATCACTTCATCAAGGAGGTTCTTGAGGACAAGTGCATTGAACTTGTCAAGATCCATGCATATATAACCTGCAAATCCTCTCATGAAGAGTTTACATTTTGAACACTTTGCATACTATAGAGTGTTAATGGGCATTGGATAGTATCTTCAATTTCTTCTTATACTCCCATAAAGGTGCATTCAATGCCTTTAAGTGGGAGGTTGTTGGGGTAAAGACCAATGGCCAATAGTGAAGCAGGCACCCGTTGTATCAGTACATTATGTACAATCATATATAAGTGAAGATAACAAATAATAAGGGCACCATTCAATCTACCCTCTAAACTCTCTTGTCTGCTTCTCTCTCTCCACCCTCTTGCACTTTGCTTCCCTCTCACCTCCAACATTGTCAAGAAGAGTAGAGGGGAAAAAAAAAGAGTAGAGAAGAAAATGACAAAGGAAATAAGAGCTCAAAGATTTCACACACATGAATAAGACATTCTATTCATTTTGCACATTATCTACATAGAGTTTCCTAGGCAAGTAGCCTCAAACATTGGCCTCTTTCAAGTTTGGGCATCCTCTCTTTTATACTCCGTTGGCCTATAGATTTGTGGCATGGGCTTGTACTCAATTGGATGGACTTGCATGCACTTTACATGATTAGTGGGCCTTATGTGCATATATAAATAGAATTACTCACAAACTATAATTCTATGACTTTGAGCGATCTTACAATATTCTTGAGAGTGGTCTTGTCTCGAATTTTTACATTCCTATAGGTTACAATAAAATCCAGGTGAGATATCCTACTTATGCATTCTTAGTGCCTAGGCTTTCTCTAATATTTTTGAAATTTTATTGCAAGGATTTTTGGCACCTTAATGAGCAAACTTCAAACTAGCTTTCTTTTGCTTCAAGTCTAGTTCTTCTTTCTACCTAGCTTCCATTGGCTCATTTGACCTTGGCTATAATTTCCTTTAACTAGCTCTTTGACTTTTATTTTTCCATCCTTCTCTTGTATAGGGCTAATCTAACTAAAATCCTCAAAACCATTGGAGAAGTCGTCATGTGCTATGGTGTGGAAGAAGTAGAGCAACTTTATCTTCTTATTCTTGCAGTTCATGTTATAGACAAAGCTCCTTGTGGAGTTTTTTAGACATCCCTAGTGCAATATTAGGCAAAAAGTCTATTTTTTTCCTTAATTTATCTTTTATGTCTATGTACATGTTTAGCTCATAAATAACTATGATATGCATCAAGTGAAGGTACATTGTATGGCATGTGTTAAGGGACTGTGATTTTGGTAGTAGTAATAGGAAGGACAATTATGATGGAGAAAGGATTGACAATGAGAAAAGGCAATAATCAATGCCCTATGATTGTTGTATCAATTTGAGGGATAGCTATCTGTGAGAAGAGGATTGATAAGGAAATAGTCAAGACTCAAGTGCCTATGGGCTTTTCTTAAAGATTGTGTTGGGAAAAGCAAGAGGGAGAATTAAAATGGTGTTCATTGGCCATCCAATTCATTGATTGACATCAAAAGTTTCACTTAAGTAATGGAATTTTATAGTTAGGCTAAGGTTAGGGATGTGGGACAAGCCGAAGTAAAGGGATTTGGGAATGGAGAGGAACATTCAATGCTATTCATGAGGATTGATTAGGGACATACTTTTTGGGCCAAAAAGTAGTGGTGGTGATCAAAAAATAGGGAAATTTTGGGCTACTTCAATGTGGTGTTAGCATCTTCAAGATGAAAGACCCTTTTTGTTAACATCTAGTGATCCACTTGATATTTTTGAGTTATCTTGAAAAATCTATGGCTTGTTTGTGGTTTCAAGAAGTGGATCTTCATTCATCCACTATTAGGTGAGCTAGACTAATGTTGATAGACTTATTTGCGGTGAAGATATAAATCCTCCATTGTAAATAACCAATAAAGCATTCGTGCTTCAAGGAACCATTAGGTGTTATAAGTGAGCTTGTGATCAATATGTACATTTGCTTGTTTTCTAAGAAAATGGTGTTGAATGCATAAAAGGGATCCAGTTTCACCTACTATGACATACAAACTTGTTTCATTTTATAAGGCATTTACTTTCACTTTAGCTAGGAATGTCCTTTGGTGATTTCTCAAAGGTAGTTTTACTATTCTAGTTGGATATTTGATTCGGTTGGCCTTTGTCAATGTATGCATCTAACAAAAGGTGATCATCAAAATGCGCCATTATCCTACACAACACCTAAGTTTCATGTGAAAAATCCTAGAATATTCCAAGTATACATAGATGTAAAAAGGGTGTTCAAAGTGGTTCACATTGACTTTAACAAGTGAAATGGGGGTAATTGTGTTGTGATAATCTACAAAAAACTAAGTCCTAATTGCAACAAAGAAAAATTTTCATTTTTTTAATAAAATTTTCAAATTGATATTATTAAGAGTGGTGAGAGTCATGTCGCATAAGTGTTGATTTCTAGCCACTTGATTAGCACTTACAAGTTAAGGTTCATTGGCACAATGTACTCCACTTGGGGTATGCATTACAAAAAGCATACGCTTGTTTTGGGGCTCTCTAAGAAATGTCAGTACCTTTTTTTTTAAAAGGGGCTATTGTCATACTTTGCAAATCCACTCCAATTTTTTGAAGTTGCAAAGTTGGAGTTTTACTTGCCTCATGAGTTTTGTATGAATAATTGTTACAATATATATCAAGCATATGAAACTATAGCTCTCTAAAAGTAATTAAAAAGTTAAATCTAGATTGTAATTTGTTAATAAAATATTTCCATTATTTTTTTTTATATAAGATGAATTACATTGAATGTTTTGGAATGGGATATTTTAGAGTATACATCTTACGAGCTTTCAAATGGTATGCCACATGAGGGAGCATTGAAGTAGATTTATATGGTCCATGATACTTCCATTCTAAAAATGGGAAGGGATCGTGCTTGAAAGGCCCACAACAGAGTCTATATCTACCATAATGTCAAATTTTTCCCAAATCATATATATATATACAACTACATGAACATGCTAATTAGCATGTCCCACACATTAGCTTGAAGAGTTGGAAAGCTTATATAAGTGAGAAATATGTCAAAGAGGCAATTGCCAAAACTTTTTGCAATATACCTCAATGTATCCTTCAAGATGAAGGCCTTCGTAAATGTAATTGATCAAGCTACCTACTTACTTTAGGAGGAGGGATTCCACTTAAGAAAGTCCAAAAATTGAAACACGGGTAGTAGTGGTAACTCACTATAACTCACCCATTTCACCAATATGAGCCGCACTTGAATGTGGAGAGATTGGACATGAATAGTAGGTCACCTAGTATGTAGTCGCAATATTGACACTCCACCAAAACTAGTTTGTCAATTTTGTAATTGGCCAAAACCAAGTGCTTTTTTTTTGTGGACCCACGATTACTTATGCTTAGCATGAATAATTCTACCTTCTGCATGTCATATTCCTCCCTAGTCTTCACTATTGTTTCTTTAATCTCTAGTCTAGTGCTTCTAACTACCATCAAACCTCATTCAATCCAATCGAAGTAAGGGGACCAAATAGACCATCAAAGGTAAAAGACCTTATAGCAAAACGCCTTATAGCCTCCATAGCTTGAAACTTCATGTAGTCATTGGCCATAGTGCTGATGGATTATCTAATATTGGAATCATCAACTCTTCGTACAACAATCTAATGATGCTATAATAGGCCTAGGCTCCACTAGTTTTTCTTCTAAAGAAATAGTGACTATCGTGGTCATGGTACAACTTGAGGCATTTGGATGTGAAACTCAACTAGAGCCATTTCCTAGCTTTGTAGCTTGTTTGTGATGTTGACTTGGGTCTTCCCCTATCACCCCATATGAAAATCCCAAAGCATAAGTTGAGAAAGTTTATATGCAAGAAAGGTCTAAATTTTCATTTAGCAATGTTTTTTTATTGAAGGTAAATGTCAAGTATAATAATACATCACAAAGGGGCAATGCCATTCCATCACTATCAATCTTGATATAGATGTCCTACTCTATAGATAGTAGAAATTTTGTGATACCGCCTCTAGCTACAACTACCAGAAATAGTGGGGCATATTGGATAATAATAATAATCTTGTTAACCTTTCCCTATCTATATGAGCATTTTCTATTCAATTTTACTTCATTTTTAATGACACTATTGGATTGCATTGGATGTTCAACTTTGGATTTATGTTTCTTCATATTTGTGCTAGCACAACTACAATATGATGAATCATAATGGCTACTTTTGTGGGTTAAAATACATCACTAATGAGGCAACACATACACATTGTGCCCTCATTCTTGATAGTGAGGTATATTGGGATCCTACTCCATATAAGAATGGCTAATGTAGCTTAAATATTTAAATTTGATATGACTCATACACCATGAAGTAGCCCAAATTGACAGGGGACTAATCCTAATTGACATCTATGAAGAAGTAAAACTAGATGCACCTATTATTCTCTAGCTCCAATTGCAAAGGTCCTCACTCTTTTAGCTACATAAGGGCGATCGTATTGTAGCTCTAAAGTATGAATGTGGACTTCTAGATTATCCTTTGCCACATTATGAATTCAAAGATTTAATCAAGGTAGGATGCCATAATCAATACAAATCCTTCACACTATTTGACACTTAAACATGAAGTGGTTTATACAATCTACCGTTAGGGATCGTTTTTTATGTAACTCTAAATTCATGTATAATCATTTTGGAAATTTGTTCTCTTAATCAATTGATGATGATATGAGCTACATAGCTTTGGAAGTTTTTGGGGTTACAAGATCACCTTAAAATACTTTCATATTGCCACTACATACATACTTCCCTGAAGATAGTCATCATATAGCATAAGTGGCATACATCACCTAGTTGCATTTTTCTATTGTCACTACATCCTTGCTTTCTAGTAGTCAAAAGACACCATGACTAGGATTTGTGCAAAAAATACATCTCGTGAAGCTCAAATACATTTCTTCAAAGGAAGCACCTTACTCTTTTAAGACCTAGTTGTGATACTAGTATATTCAAAGCAATTAGACTTGGTTGAAGTTGAAACAACAATCTAATAATTGTGAAGAGTGAGCATGTACCACTTTCAACTTGAAGTTTCTTCATGGTTCTCAACAATTCATAAGAGTATATTCAACTTTGCATGTAACTTTGAAAAATAAGATGAAATCAATTGTCATTGTGATTGCATGTAAACGTTTCAAGGATGGACCAATTGACCACACCCCCCTCACAACTTTGGTTAGCACATTCTTTATAACATGTTCCTCCTTAAAACTACTCAACTATAATTTTAGCAACCCACATTGCTTGTTGCAAACTTTATCTATAAGCAAAGCATAAATCAAGCTTCTACCCAAGTCCATCTAGTTTGTGTAACATACATTTAGGTTCACATCATAGACATCTCATAAACCACCCTCATAAAATGGATTCATCCTATCGAAGAAAATGAGTGAAGGGTTTCAAACTAGGGATTACGTGAGCAAAATTCACATGTGCATCCAAAGAAACTCAATTGCCACAAGAATATGCAATTTAAGTGTGTCTAGACTCTCTCGCGAACCAACATAGTATGTGTTCAAACGGCCCTTGCAAAATAAGGCAACAATATTAACTTGACTTTGTGGTCAACATTTGTAATTATATCATGAGAATCAATGGCAACGATATTACCTTGCTTTTGTTATGGACATTTGTAATCGAAATTCATTAAGGAAGCTCTAAATATGTTGACCTATACTATAGCATTTGAACCTTTTATAGCACTTTCCAGCACGCGCTTTACATTTTGGTTCAAAATAAGGAAAAAAAATTCATTGCAATAGATTTTAACTTTGTTTGTTTATATTGTGGCGATTTACACCTTTCACAAAATTCTCAATTAACAGCTTTCTACCTTTTCCACTTCCACCTTTCCCAAAGACAACCACTAGCATTAGAGGGACAACTTTGCCACCTCCAGCTCCCAAACATATCCTTCACCAGTCAAGCTAGACCCGGGTAATATAGCCCATCCACCAAGTATCTCTGCAACCCAATATTCCAAAAAACAAGGCTCCGATGTCAAAGCCAATGGCTGCCATCACCTTTGGAATGTATCTCCTAAGCATCCTCCTCTTCAAGGAGCTTCTGTCTGAACTCCTTATTAGCACACGATTTTCAGTACTGTTTCTTCCCAAGCCTTCCATAGGCACAACCTTGTGTTACATTCATAGACACCACTTTGAAAAGGCTCCAGAATGAGAATGGTAATCTGAACCAGGACCCGAACCCTTCAGGCCCAACCATTTGCAGCACAAATTGCACACCTTCGGAACCCCACAAGGAAAAATATCTAGATGCAGCTACTATGTGGTTCCAAACGAATACAGGAGTGACTTGAAACAACCATATCATTGGATTAAGTCAAAAGGTAAACGTTGACACACCAATTGAATCCATTCCCTACGTTCCAATAGCAATAACACACACACAACCGTCTTTAGGATTTGAGCCCTTTTTTGGAATCTATTTTGTATTGATGCATACATTATCGAAGATACAAACATCAACAGAATAGCAAGAACAAATGGATGAAGATAGAAGTACTGCTCATAGCCTTCATCTCTGTATCATGCTAGAAGCAAGTGCAGGAGTCCTACATGACCAGTTTGTTCAAGGTCCTTAAAAACATCCCTACATCAGTCCCCGATCTAGTCACATAAGCTGCACCAGTCTGTGTTCATGTAATAGCTGTTGAACCAAGTTAAATGCCCTTCACAAGACGCAACTGCCAAAAATACTTCCAATTTTTACCGAGTCAGAAACAGATTGTGACCTACATTTTCCTGGACAAGTCAAAGTGTTATTTCTACATTTATAATGTAATTGCATTGCACCTATGTGTTCTTACAAAATTGCAGTGGGCCTCTTTTCTTGTTACTTATAGAGGGAAGTACCACAAGGTATGGCAACTCAAGTTTTGCTTCTGACTCTCCAACTTGCATATCCACCAGCATTTCCAACGAATCAGACCAAAGTTGGAAAGGCTCTAAGCATCTTTCCATCACACTCCTCCAAATAACTGTTACTGACTTGTGTTTCAAAACCCCTTGATAACCCAACACAATGAACCCTTTTTTCCACAGAGCAGATAGCAGCAAAGCCATCACTAACAACATGCAATACATCTGATGGTATAGCCAAGGATTGAACTTCACCACAAACTAGATAATATTTTTTAACTTCCTTTCCAGATAGAGATAGTACAGCCTTAAATCCTCATACTTGTCAACAATTACTTCCCAGAACTCTACCAATTTCATCTTCAAATACTGCTTCAAAGTAACGAAAATCTGACCACTTTTGACATAATGCACAGCTGCTGATTTCTTCTTTTGAATAATCACAATTAGCTCCTTACACTTTGAGCTCATAGATTGAACTATATAACCAGGCAATTGACCTGTCTTGACTTCCTCAAATACATGCAAGCAACGGGCTTTCACTTTCTTCTCTTCCACCCATCGTACACCCCAAGAATACATCTGTATGCTGCCTTTGATGATCAAACCAGCAGCTATGGGTCCAAAAATCCAGAGTGGTAATAAATCTCTCGTCACTGATGGACCATACACTGTGGTGATAATCAGAAACCAGACCAGGCTGCCACATTTCAATGCACAAATGTCAGGCACAAATTCAGCTTCAAGTTAAGAAAAAAAAAACTTGTAACTATTTAACTGGGCACACCACTTTGAAAATATTCCATCGTAGTTTAAAATGGCAGAAACCTTAGGCTACACAAACAGCAAACCTCTCATACACTTGCTGCCTACTTATATCCATTTAAAAGGGGTAAAAAGTACTTACAAAACTGCAGAAGGCCACTTCACCCATGGTTGAGTTTGCTTCCACCACTGCACAGCAATAGTCTTAAGTCTGCTACCTTTTACATGTTCAATCACCTGCCTTGCATCTAGGCTTTCTACATCTTTGGCAGAAGAAGGAATAATTTGAGTCTTGGCATTAGTGTAAAGCACTTGAACATAATAGAGCAGAGAGCGTCTGGCACCTTCCTCTGCCTGAAAAATACCAGCATATTCCACAGAAGATGAGGACCCAGGTGACCTGCTCCCTTCAGATCCATTGTCAGTTGTAACGGCTTGCAGTGACAGTGCACGTATCAAAGACTTATGAGCCTTTAATAGTGAGCCATGTCTCAGATTACTTGGGAATGTATTATGGCTGCAATCAGAAGATCATTCAGAGCTAGTTTAAACACAACTCATCAGTTTGACACAAAGGAAGTTCTTTAACGACATTGCTGATAAGCAGTAAACTGCATAGGGGTTTCAACATTTACTTCCAGCTACAATCCTCTGACATGCCTGGACAACCCAAAGAATGTCATCAATCCTGAATTTGTCAGACTTATTATCTCATCAAGGTGAGCAAAAGAGGTAGGCTTTCTTTGTGACAAATTGACACTGCTCTGCTATTCATCTGAACAAATACTTGCCATCGCAGAGAGCACCTTTAGGCTCAACATGCTATTGAAGTGTCATACTTCCAAGTTTCTATCCGGTTTGGTCTGGTGAGGCGTAGCTACATTTTGAAACTTTATTCAGTCAGCAAAAACAACTACACATATACCTTCAGATAGACCATAATATGGCTGGCATATGTTAAAATTTGTGTATGTCCAGTGTTAGGCAATAAAACCAGTCGCATACTGAACACTCAGAAGTCTAGAGCTTATTCCACAGAAACAGTAATTTCACAAAATGTCACAAGGCAATAAAACCAGTGGCATACTGAACATCCAGAAGTCTAGACCTTATTCCACGGAAACAGTAATTTCACAAAATGTCACCCACCAAGCAACCCATGAGGCTTGCTCCATAGAGGAGCAAACATCATAATCCCTTGGGCTACTTCAATTTGGTCATCCAAAAAGCTTTCCTGAGGAGAATGTTCTGAAAGAAATGTTATTGCTTGATCCAGGGTAGAGTAAATAGCACATGGGCAGCTCTTTAATAGGGGTGTCAAAGGCATGGCTAAAATGGATACAAATACTAAACAGGTGAAACATCATGCATGGTACAGGAATTATAAATGTTAGCCTACTGACCATCGTGGTTTCGGTTAAGGATAGCTAAAAGATATTTGGATTGTCAATGACATCAGTTTAAAAAGATAATTTGGTTGTGGTAGCAAAACATGGGTGGAACTACCACATGACCAAGCCCGCCAATTTCCACATTCTGTCAACTGCCTTGATCACTGCTTTTATCACCAAGAGTAGTTCACTAGGAGCTATGCCTATGCTGGCCTGACCCTCAAGCCCCACTGCCTTGCGACACACAAAGACTAGTTAAAAGCTTGTGATCAACAAACACCCAAGAAACTTGCTTTCACCCACGAACCAGAAATCCATATTGCCTTGATGCACCCATCCCACATCACAATCCCCTCTTCAACTAAACACTTTACCCAAGTTCCATCAAACCCTTTTCATTAGCAAGTCATTATGCAAGGGTGCAACGACTCACTTGATGAACTTATTGTAATAAATATAATCTATCACAACAGACAAACAGTCCCTATTCACAACCTTTGGCATGTTTGGAACAAAGAAATGTGATATCATAGGGCTAGAAGAGACTTTCAAATGTCGACTTCATAATGGTAGGATTATTAATTAGGATAAACAAACTAGCAACACTAAGATCAAAAGCCCTATCACGTAAATTTGTGTGGAGTCATCATGTGTGTCCACAATGCATGTGCTAAAATGCATAAAAATGTCCTTAAATAAGAAATGCCTATGACTAATAGGACTAACTGTACTAAGTATCCAAGGAAACCCTAGCCTTGAGTGTTTTAGGTATACTAAATGTCGTAATTGTAAGTGGCAGTTAAGTATAGCTAGGAAGCCAAAACCATGGGAAAAAGACCATCAATGGGTAGCCCATGTATGGGCTGACAAATCTAGAAACATATGGTCATGGTTGCAAGTATAGAAAGTTGAAGCCTATGACAGTACAAAGAACAAGAGATCATGTGACAAAAGGGATCAACTTCAACGCTTATTGGAAGCCTAAAACTTTGGTTGAGGAAGAGGCTTTGTAAAACGATCTGCCAAGGTGATTTCAATGGGTACATAACTAAACATGTCCTGCTGTCATGCACTCACAAACATAAAGCAAATGCACCTCAATAAGCTTCATACAAGCATGTAAGGTTGGATTCTATATGCAATGGCCAAAGCTTTGAGACAGTCAACATACAGGAGTGTCAGAGCTATCTTGTGAACATGAAGGTCTGCAAGTAACTTGCAAAGCCAAACACACACCAAAATAGTCATAAGCATTGCTCATAGTACTCAGCTTCACAACTACAGTAGCAATTGTGGTCTGTTTCTTGCTGAACGAAGAAATAAGAGAAGTACATAGAATGAAACACTTGCCATTGTTAAAGATATGATTGTTAAAGATACAAATGTCTATGCAACTAGCCTAATCACCATCTATAAATCCATGTATAACATGTGAATATTCAGCCTTGTAGAAAAGGCATGGATCCTACATGCCTTTGAGGTATTTGAAGACGCACTTCACTACCTAGGTGCATAAATCTTCTCAATTGGGAGACTGCAGACTGGAGATTGGGACTTGCATTAATAAAACATCCAAGATCTTGTTGATAAAGGGTGGTATCAAACAATCCACTGCCATTAGCAAAGGAGAATTCAAAACCATGCTCCAAGGGAGTAGACACTGACTTACAGTCCTAAAATTGAAAGCGTTGTCAAAGCTATCCAATATATTTGGATTTTTCATAATAATACCCCCCAATTGTGGCAATTTGAATCGGACTAGTGTGATGTAAATAAATAAGACATCCAACAGCCTCTTGATAAAGAGTGGATTCAAACAATTTCTTAGTGGCAAAGGAGAATTGAAAATCAAGTTCTAAGGGAGTAGATATTGCTTACAAGCCGCAAAACTAAATGTGTTGTAGAAGTTGTCCAATATACTCGGATTTGTTGTAGTAATTTTCCCCCTCAATGGTGTTGAATTGAATGCCCAAATAATAAGGAAGTAAACCAAGATCTATCACAGAAAATGTGCATACCGCAGATCATGCTTGAAGGCTGCAATTTCATCAATATTATTCCCAATACCAAGTGTATCATCCACATAAAGAATGAGAATTTGTTACACTTATGTGTTCCTCTATTATTCTCATGTGAGCCCTCCCTTATCCACAAGCACTCTTTACCTTCTAGCTAGAGAAGGGTTTCATTCCATGAACACCCACTTTGGGTATGGTACAATAGTACCTTATGGATTGTAGTTTCATTTTGCCATTCACACATTAATGGATATGACCTTCAGCACAAGGAGCTATGTGACTTGCCTCTTGGTAAGCATGCTATAGGCACAAAGTGGGTTTATAATATTAAATACAAATTTGGTAGTAGCATTGAGTGCTATAAGGCAAGGCTTGCTACCAAAGGGTCTGCCCAACAACATGGGATTAACTATGATGAGATCTTTGACCCCCACTTCATGTATGACAACCATTTATAGTATCATTGCATTGGCTGCTCACTCTGATTGCATGTGTATCGATTGAGAGTAAAGACTGCCTTTTTGAATGGTGATCTAAATGAGCACTTCCCTGTCACACGACCTCTTTGCTTTGTTCAATAAAGGTCAGAGGGCAAGGTACATCAGCTGCATAAGGCCTTGTATGGTTTGAAATAAGCACCTAGGGAATAGTACGAGGTACATGCTCATTTGATTGCTCTTGGTTTTAATAGCTCACACATAGAAAGCATGCTCTATGTTTGTATGAATGGAGATAATCTCTTAATTCTCATCCTTTATGTGGACAGTTGTTATTGATTGGACCCCATGAGACGCATATTGCAGCCTTCAAGACTGAATAACAACATTGATTTGATGTTATTGATCATGGCTATTTGCACTACTATCTTGGCATACAATCCACTTGGCAGAGGCATTGTTTGCCCAAAAGATGCCTAATTAATGAAAAATGCAAAATTGGTGCACAGTTCGAGAGAGTTTCAATGGTCCCTCAAAACCTAATTTTTTGGGCACCCTTCAACATCTATAAATAAACAGGCGGCCCACCTTTCAACCTCATCCTTTGGTGTAGGTTTCTCACTCTACCGTGTAGATGTCAGCCATCAGCCACCGCCATTTGCTGTCCAGTCATCATCAACTATGGCCCATCTTTATCCATCTCTAAGAAGCTTGTTTTCAGCCATCACCCTGTTGTTTGGAGATCTCCATCTGCTGCCTCATTGTAGCACCTAATCAGCCTACGTTTTCAGTATCTAGTGCCAAGCAACAAGCTTCTACCATCTCGCCCACTGCACGACTACTGCAATACCTACGTTTTTGTTATTTAACAGGCCGTCTACATCAACAAACACCTCTCCTGTTGTCACCTCAATTCCTTGATGCTCGTGATCAAGGTTTGGTGTTTTTCTTGTTTTCCGTACTCCAACTGGTGGTCAAAACACTTGGGATCCATCCCGATGTGTGAAGAAATGTTCTAAACACAAAAAAGCATAAAACCAATTATATGACAAAGCACAAACTAATAAACTTATTACAGAGTTAGGGTTAGGGTTACGGTAACTTAGAGACAATGGACACAATATATAATAAAGTGAATGAATAATGAATATATAGTGCTCATGTAGCAAACACACTATGCAATGATTACTAAACCTCGAACTCTTGTATCTCTGAACACATCCCGAATCACAACAAAGGAAACCTCCAAGTGTCAAACACTAGGAATACAGCCAAGGAAGGTTGGACCTAATGCAGACAGCAATGCAAAAGAGAGAGAGAGAGAGAGAGAGAGAGAGAGAGAGAGAGAGAGAGAGAGAGAGAGATCACGTACCTAAGGAGAGAGAAAAACTAGGCAACTACTGTTAAATGCAAACATAAATGTCAAAGGTAAGAGAATATCAGGTAGGAGTCTAATACTGCAAACACAACATTCAAAGGAGAGAAAGTATTGGCGACTGCAGACAGCAGGTGGCGACAGCATCCAGCAGTAGGCAATAGCTTCCAACAATAGGCAGCATCTCCACAGGCCTAGTGACAATAGCAACCACGTGCAGAAGCTTGAAATCAAGCACTAAATAATGACAAGTGGCTAGTGGAAGCTCTAACTATGATGTCCTTCGCGAACAGGGTGTGGACAATGGAGTTGTGGCTCTTGAAATCTACAAAAACGAGATTGAGGAAGAGTGGTGGGCTGTATGCATATTTATGGAAAGTTTGGGAGACGCAAATTAGGATTTTGCATACGAGACACAGTAACTCTCTAAGATCGCGTTTTTCTTTAAATAAAAGGTATTTTAAATTAATTAAACATGTTTTGGTTTGCTTAGGTCAGGCTATTGCATTTTCAGCTCAACATCTCCTCTCAAGCCCAAACAGAGCCATGAGAAATAAGCCCTAAACAAATATATTCTTTTACCCTAAGGCATCTCACCCCAAAGCAACCACGGCATCAGGCAAAGGGTGTACATTAGCCACCAGTGACCTACAAAGACTATAGAGGCGATGGTTATCTTACCGAGGAAGCCCAAGTAATCACCCCAAAGAGACCAGGGTATTGGACCAAGGGTGCACGTCAATTATCTAGGGGCCTACCAAGTCCTAGAAAGCCGAATAGAATCATCAATGGACTTTTTATTTTTTATTTTTTATTTTGGGAGGAGCAAGGAAGGGGGGAGTGAGGACTCTTCGTGCGATGTATTTAAAAGATTTAGCATTAAGTGAAGAAATCAAATCAATTTTCGTTTTATTGAGTCATTGTGCCTCGAAGAACGGAAAAATAAGAATGAAAGGCTCGACTATCTTCGTATAACAAGCAAAACAATCCCACACACTACTAGGATAAGTGCCTAGGGATTTCTAAATGTGTATGTACATCAATCATATTGAGAGTAAGTAAAGAGAAAGGCAAAACAGAGATACGAGCAAGACAAGCAAAGCCAACATACAAACATAGAGAAAGAGTGCCTTCGAAGATTGCCATGTGCAATGCCACAAATACAGTGGATCCAGAGTCAACCGCTCCAAGAGTAACCGAAAAGGGATAAATACGCATAGATGTATGTTTACATTAACAAAATGCCTATACATGGGGTAATGCAAAGGGGAATGCAAAGATTCATACTCATACAAAATCCGATGCAACGGTGCCACTTGAACAATACCCTCGCAAGGGATTTGTTCACTTTTCCAAGCACCCTTTTACAATCATGGCATCCTGACAGTGCGGATGAAGTTACAAATATCCATAATATACAATACATAATAAATAAATATCTGAAAGTGAAAAGCTCTAAACATTATCACTATCACTATCAAAAGTAGAAAACCACCCCCTCTCAAACAAGAAGGGGAAGTAAGAGAGAAGCACCCTCTCCCCATCAATCTGAAGAAATAGAGGAGAGTATACCCAAGCAAATCCGTGATAGAAGATACTGTAGAATCGGTCGATTAATCGCCTTGGTTAAAATATCTACAAAATTATTGCTGGGCGGCACAAACTCTACGCAAATGGTGTCTAGCTCAACCTGCTCTCTAGTGAAATGATAGTGAAATGATAGTGAACCACCACGTGCCATGTCTGAGAGAAAATGATAGGATTGCCCGCAAGGGCAATGGCACTGTGGTTATCGCAGTAGACAACTATAAGTGACTCACAAGAAAACTAAAGTACAGCCAACAAGTTTCTTAAATAGATGGCCTCCGTAGTGCCATTGAAGATAGCCCAATACTCTATCTCAATCATGGAAGCCGTCATTGTCTCTTACTTACAGCGAGCCTAAGAGATGGCTACCGTACACAAGGTGTACAAATAGCCTCCATGAGAACATGGAGTGTCACGATTTCTTCCTCAGTCAAAATTAGTGTACCCTTGCAAGCATAAACCATGTCCATAAGTTAGTCCAAAATTATAGGTACACCTTAAATATCTTAACACACGAAGACAAGCAGTCCAATGAGATATTCTAGGTGCATTAAAATATTGACTATGCAAACTAACTGAGCATGCAAGATCTAGCCTAGTATAAATTAACCAAAGTAATTTCTTTCTAACAAAACAATAGGTATGAGCATTAAAAAAAGAACCCGAGGTATCCTTGTATAGATGGACAGTGGGATCTAGAGGTGTGGCCATTGGTCGTGTTTGATTAGTACAATACTGTTCCACCAGCTGTAGGGCATACTTCTATTGTGACAGAAAAATACTTCCCACAAATCTAAGAATCTCCATCTCCAAGAAATAGAACAACCACCCTAAATTTGTCATCTCGAAGGTAGCACAAAGTTGTGTCTTAATTTCTGCAAGAGCTACAAAATCTAAGTTAGTAAGTAGTATATGATCAACATAAAGCAGGATATAGTTGACCCCGCGCTACTGATAGGCATGTATAGATTTGGATCATAGGGGATAGAATGGTATCCATGAGTTCGTAAGAACTTGTCCATCCTCTAGTACTAAGATCTAAACGCTTGCTTCAATCCATAAAGAGCTTTCGAAAAGCGAAATGCCTTGTCAATCCGATTAGTGGAACAAAAGCTAGGAGGTTGCTCCACATAGACTTCCTCTAAATAATCATTCAAAAATGCACTTTTGACATCCATCCGATAGATTGACCAACTGTGGTGAGCGACGAGCACAACCAACGAACAAAATAATGTCAACCAAGCAATAGATGCGAAAGTTTCTTCTTAGTCGGTGCCATACTTTTACTTGGAACCTTACACTACAAGGTGAGCCTTGTATTCGTCTAAAGTACCATCAATCTTTAGCTTAGTCCTAAAAATCCACTTTGTCCCAATGACCTTTTATAACGAGGACAATCCACCAGGGTCCAAGTCTGTTCTAATTAATATTGTCCAGTTCTTTTTCCATGGCCTCATACCATAGAGGGTCCTGAGAGTCTCTTGCCAACTGTCCAACTTAGAATGTGTAATATAATCGACTGTAAACAACGATGCATATGAAGCATGAGGGGTGAGCCAAGCAAGCATTCTAGGGCCCTCCAAGTAGGATCCAATGAAAGAATTCTTGAATTCTGCATGGTCTGCTGATACCAGCGATGTAAGGGGCCTCGCAGAGAAGGCCTAGGAGCTAAAGTTTCTATAGGAAGGTCAGGAGCGAGCAGTAGACCCGGCTCCGTAGCCACGATCTCAGATAAAATGGGTGAAGGAGAGGACGAAGAGTCTAATGTAGAGAACTGCACAATATCCTTCTCATCAAAGACGACATCTCTCCTAATAATCACCTTGTTTATCCGAAGATCAAACAAACGATAGGCTTTTACTTCAGAAGAATAGCCCACAAAAATCAAGAGATATGCTTGAGGGGCTAGATTTCCTATCTTATCAATAGGAGTGTGTATACAAGCACCACTACTAAAAACTCTAAAGTGAGCAATAACAAATCGAGAGTCAAAGAATGCCTCGTACAAAGTTTTTTTAAAGACCGCCGCGGTCGAAGGATGTAAAGTGAAGAATTAACTGGCTCAATCCAAAGGTGCTCAAAGAGCTCTATTGTGAACATCATAGAGCGTGTCATATTTAGGAGAGTTCGGTTCCTACACTCTACGACTCCATTTTGGACAGACAGGGGAGTTAGTACATGTGAGTTGGCGTGAAATTCCCTGCTCCTGTAGAAACTCAGAAAACTTATGGGAGATAAACTCACCATCAAAATCACTCCTCGTAGTACCCACACGACGACCAATCTTGTTGTGAACTAGCAGCACCTAAACACTGAAATAAGTAAAGGCATCAAACTTGTGCTTGAGAAAGTACACCCATGTATATTTGAAGAAATCATCCACATATGTACATTGCACCATTTAAGGCAGCAGTGGATATGGGACCACAAAGATCTACATAAATAAGCCTAAGGAGTTCAGCAACACGACCGATAGATTGCTGAGGAAATGATGTACGATGTTGCTTACCTAGTTGACATACTTTATAGACCTCTCAATATAGTTTGAGACATGGAAGGCCCTCAAGCATCCCCTCATGCAACAAATCATAGAGAGAGTCGTAGCAAGATGTCCTAAGCAAAAATGCCAAAGATGCTCAGAGTCCGTGGGCTTTCGTGTAGTGGCTAAAGCATGGAAGTGATGAAACTCCAAATCATTAGCAGTCGGCTCGGTAAGAAAGTGAGTCATGTGGTAAAGACCATTAAGCTAAGCCTTGGCGCGCACAATCACTAAACCAATCTAAGAGTCTACAACCTTGACTACGGTTGCTATGAAGAAAACCGATCACCCTATCTGGCAAAGCTATTAAACAGACAACAAGTTTACCCCAAGCTGGGAACATGATAGACATCATCTAGCGAAGCGAGATCTGGACCCAGGTCAATGGAAAAACTAACGCAACCCTAGTTCTAAATCATGATAGAGAAGTTATTTCCTACGCACAAACTCCCGGTTGAAGGAGCTCAAGAAATAAAAATGTCTGCTCTAGGATTCATGTGATGGAAAGCTCCACTGTCCACAAGTCAAATAGATACAAACGTGCTCAACTATGATGAGTGGGCCTTTGCAAGCATCTCATCAAGAGGCAACTTGCAAATGTGAACAAGACTCGCATTCGATGTCTCTATAAGAGACGATGTGGATCTCTGTAGACTAATCAGACAAACCCTCTAGAGTTTAGTAGTTCGTCAACTATGACGACGGATGGGTGGCAATGTGGGTCCTGGCCTCTTCACTGCCCCTATTGAGGGTTACCACCACCCCTGCTTTCCTTGTTGAAGGTTATCCAACTAGGGTGCGGGGTTTGATTCTTGGATTTGGATTGTGTGCCTCTTGCCTTAGATCGACACTCATTGTCATAATGACCAACCTTTTAACAATGTTTACAATACCTATTCTTTTTAGGTACATTTTGGCATCTCAGTTTTGATGTGGATTGATTGTTTCCTTGGGATTTACTAGCCCTACTTTGATTTTGATTTCGATATGAGTTTTGTGTGCCCTTGCCCTATTGGCCTTCTGAGAAAATGCAAGAAGAGTCCCCTTTATCAAGGACATATTATGAAATTCATCGAACAACCGTGCTAACACAACACCTAACACTAACACTCATAAAATATAGGCATTTGAGGCTATGAAATCACCTATTGCACAAAATGGAAATATTTTCTTGGCAGCTTGTTAAGAAACGGGATAATCTAATCGTCAAAGGACTTAGAAGCCCCAATGATTGAGAACTCAGCAAGGGAGACACCAATACTCAGCCACTTAACTTTCAAGTCATCATTGTCAGTAATTTTGAAATTTTGAAGCTCATGATCTAAATTGATGTGATGGATCCTATCGCGAGTGACATAGCGATTAGTCAAGTGTGCCCAATGCTCGGATGCTAAGTCAAAATGTTCAAGCTAAGAGTGAAACTTAGGCAACAAGCCTTGGATAAGCTCGATAACAGTGGAGGCATTACGAGCCTTCCATGAGCGAACGACTCGTATGGAACAAGGGCAACAATCAAATTTGGGGTTCTAAACCCTGCGCTAAATCCCATAGATTCTAAGAGTCTAAGACATGCCTCATCAAAATTGACTAAGTGGTGTAGTTTGACCCATTGAAACGAGTCTTGTTATTAAATACATAGTTGGCAGATGAGGAACTAGAAACATGAGGTGTCTAAGAAGAGGAATAGATAGATGGAGGCTAGGTGGTAGTGGATAAGAAGTAGGAGGGGGCAAAGATGGATAGGCAGAAATAGATTGTTCATGCTGAATGAGTGTCGATTACTGCGGAGGTACCGCAACGAACATAGGTCCATATGATACAATAGGTGGTGTCTAAGAAGAGAAATAGATACAATAAGATGGAGGATAGGATTGTGGTAGTGGATAAGAAGTAGGAGGGGGCAAAGATGGATAGGAAGAAATAGATTGTTCATGCAGAATGAGTGTCGATTACTGCGGAGGTACCGCAACGAACATAGGTCCATATGATAGAATAGGTGTAGGTGGAGGCGCTAGGACACGATAGCCTTGTCCAAATGTCAGCTAGGGCACTATAGAATGATCGGATGGTCCACTAGGTAATACCATAGAGGCAAATTGTGATACCAAACAATCCCTACTCAAAGAATACCTTGGAGAAGGAAAACTTGAAAGTGTATGTGTGGAAGATTGAGCCTCTATCACAGATATACCACCCAAAAATGCATATATAAAGGTCTTAAAGGCCGTGCTTAAATGTGCAAAACCCCCCGGTGTGGTGTGTGGTGTGTTGTGGATAATGTGGTGTACTTAATGGAAACGGAAAGAAAGATGCAATGGAAGATGAGGAAGAGATCAGTGGAAGCCCAAATGCATTTGAATAGATGTTGTTGTGGAAAACATCGTAGGTTCTTTTTGTCCATTAAATGCACTAAATGAAGATACACCCACTCCATATTTTGACCATGAGAAATAAATCATTTGAAGGAAAAGGAAGGGTAGAAATACTTACAAGTTCTTCTTTTAGCTTCTTCCCTAGTTTTCAGTTCATGAAGAAATACTTGTGTTCCTCATTACTCACAAACCAAAGTTTGTTTTAAAGAGTCCCTTCTTGATGAGCATCTTTTAATCCAACAGAAAATATAGAAACAGTTGGCATAGAACTTGAAATAATAAGATTTGCACTTGGAATTGGAGAAAAGAAGTATTATGAAAGTGATGTGTAATCCGAGCCAAGTTCCATTTGCCGGTGGCTAATCCATAGTGGAGATTACAAAGGTTTTGCAAAATCATTAGTTCTGTGCACCGAATTTAAAGGAGAAAACTTAGATTTACCTTCAACCTCTTGCAAAGCTCTATGCATAAGGATGAGATTATACTTAGCAGCAAAAATTTAATATGGTTTGTCGACTCCATGGTAGTCCGATGATTCTCCGCCCATGTCAGATCGGATAATAGCAAGCTCGAAGGCCCATTCCTAATCATTTCTGTCTATGTTTGGCCGTGGAGATTGGAGTGGTGTCATGAATGTGTTCAAACTCATCTCACCCTTCTGTTGTTCTTGCTTTCACGAATGAGCTTTCTGATCAAAGGCCAAGGTTTCTTTGAGAGTACCCAACTCTAATACCATATGGAAAAATGCTCTAAATGCAAAAAAGCATGAAAACAATCATGCGACAAAGCACAAACTCATAAACTCAAAATACAGTTAGGGTTAGGGTAACTCAGAGATAATGAACACAATCAATAATAACGTGAATGAATAATAAATATGCATTATTCATGCAGCAAACATACTATACAGTGAATACTAAATCTTGAACTCTCGTATCTTGGGAATCAAGGTAGAGGTTATGAGTTGTAGAGTGTGTTGTACTCCGAACAGATCCCTAATCGAAACATAGGCAGCCTTCGAGTGTCGAACACTGGCAAACACAACCAAGGAAGACTGGATCTGATGCAAACGACAATGCAAGAGAGAGACTAAAAACGCACGTGCCTAATGACAAAGAAAAACTGGGTGACATTTGTTAGATGCAAATGCAAATGTTAGAGGTGAGAGAATGTCAGGCGACAGTTAAAAACTGTAAACGCAAAATACAAAGGAGAGAGAAAATCTTGACAACTACAAACAAGTGGTGACAGTATCCAACAGTAGGCAATAGCTCCACAGGCCTGGTGACAACAATAATCGCATGCAGAAGGCTAGAATCAAGCGTCGAATGATGGTAAGTGATTTGTGGAAGCTCTGACCGCGATGTCCTCCACGAGCGCAGTATCGGTAACAAAGTTATGGCTCCTAAAACCTGCAAAAACGAGATTGAGGAAGAGTGGTGGATTGCATGCATATGTTTAGGGCACTCAAATTAGGGTTTTGCATATGGGACACAGTAAGATCACGTTTTTCTTAAATAAAATATTTTCTTCATTAATTAAGCATGTTTTGGGACTATTTAATTAAGGCTAACGCATTTTTAGCTCAATACGATGGATGTCACTCTTCAACACTGCATTGTTGTGTCCTCGAGCAATTTGTGCACTCTTATATTCATTTACAACATTCATTCACTTTAAAGTTTCTTCTCTCTGTGTTTGAGTTTTAACATTTTGTGTTTTGTGTTTTGCGTTTTATGTTTAGGGTTTGAGTTTTACTCATCTATGTCTGAGTCTTTATGTTTCAATCTTGGTCATACATATCGTGCTTCCTCAATACAAACCCTAGTATTTCTTCACATGGGCAACTCCATGGGCATTTTTAGATGCAAGATTTCAAGCCAATCTCTACTTCATTTGA
Source organism: Lygodium microphyllum (assembly GCF_053477565.2). Lineage (NCBI taxonomy): Eukaryota > Viridiplantae > Streptophyta > Polypodiopsida > Schizaeales > Lygodiaceae > Lygodium > Lygodium microphyllum. The sequence goes on from NC_141137.1 coordinate 149,362,710, forward strand.
GACAAGTTTCCACTTAAGGATACAGGAGATCTCTTTAATCTCCCTCTCTACCAACAAGTTATTCGCTCTCTTTTGTACTTGTGCAATATACGTCATGATATTCAGATTGGAGATTCTTAGTTGTCATGCTTCATACAAATCCATGGGACTTAGCATTGGCAAGCACTTACAACATGTCTTATGATATCTCAAAGACACTAAATCATCGGAACTCTTCTACCCTCAAGGCAATTCTTTTCACTTGCATGTATTTATAGACAGTGATTGGATTGGTTGCTTTAACACCCAAGTGTCCACTAGTGGTAATTGTTTCATGCTTGGTAATTCATACATCTCTTGGCTAAGAAAGAAACAATATATAGTGGCCACATCTAGCTGTGAGACTAAATACATGACAACATTTACGACTACATTGAAATGCATATGGCTCGGACACTTATTGGTGATCTTAGTATGGGACAATTGTCTCCCGCCTCTATCTATATTGACAATTAAAGTGCCATGGCAATTGTGAAAAACTTTGTATTCCATGCTCGCACTAAGCACATTGAGATGCATTATCATTATGGTAGAGAGAGGCATTATGCAAGGGAGATTGACTTGGTTTATATCCCTGCACACGTTGGAGCCTCCTGGATCAAGATTGAGTGAGCTGAGGTTGAGAGTGTCAGATATTGCGCAGAGAGCAGTAGAAAAGAGTAAGTCACAAGAGTGCAAGCACGACACAATGGGTATCTGGTACAATGGCGAATGTACCACCTTTTAGGTTTAGATAGTATATAAAGTACAAGAGTGTAAGGATGCATTCACACCCGAGTACTAAAAAGGCACAATAAGCCTTTATTCCTAACAACCTCCCACCTAAAGGCAACGTGCCTAAAGAAAGAGAATAGAATCAACTAAGTCTGTGTATGTACAAAGCTGAACACATATACTATCCAACCCCCATCATCTGGCGGCAATGAGCAAATCGCTCTGTTGGAAGACCCTTCGTGAGAAGGTCTGCAAGGTTATCATCTATATGTACCTTGATAAGCTCAATGCTCTTATTGTCAAGTACATCCCTGATAAAGTGATACTTCACCTGTATGAGCTTTGTCTTTACGTAAAGGACAAGATTCCATGCTAGCATGATAGCACTCTGACTGTCATAGTGGAAGATAGAAGCCTTTGTAATACCAAGCTCTCTCACAAGGCATGAGAGCCATAAAGCCTCTTTGCATGCCTCAATGGTAGCCACATACTCTGCCTCTGTAGTAGACAATGCAACACACTCTTGCAGCCTAGAAATCCAAGAGACTGCTCTACCTGTGAACTGAACACATATCCTGAAGTAGACTTCCTACAGTCAGGATGGCCAGCATAGACTATATCCGTAAAACCAACAACATATGACTTCTGCTTACCAAAGGAGATACACAAATCCTTTGTGCCCTTAAGGTATATCATGATAACCTTCACTGCTTCCCAATGCTTTTTGCTAGGATATACCATGTATCTGCTAACCACTCCCACCGCAAATGCAATGTCAAGACATGTAGCAACCATAGCATACATCAAGCTACCAACAACTGAAGCATAAGGTATCTTGGCCATTTCAACCTTTCCATCATCAAATGTAGGACTATCATCTGCAGTAAGTTTCACATATGGAGGCAATGGTACACTAATGGCTTTCCCCCCTCCATACTGAAACACTGCAAAACCTTAATGACATACTCTTGTTGTGACAGATAAAGAAGACCTTTCAATATGTCTCTAAGTATACGCATGCCAAGAGCATGATTGGCCTCACCAAGATCCTTCGTATCAAAGCTATTATGTAAACTCTACTTCAAGGAGTCCAAGGCATGAACATCCTTACCTACAATCAGCATGTCGTCCACATACAAAACCAAGAGAATAAGGCTACCATCTACTGTCTTCTTGGTGTATAAGTAATGATCAACTTGAAAACAATGAAATCTCTAAGATTGCATAAATGTATGAAATTTATGATATCATTCTCGTCGTGCTTGCTTCAGCCCATACAACTCTTGTTGAGTTTACATACCATGTGCTCTTTTCCTATTGTGACAAAACCTTTAGGCTGTTGCATATAGATCTCCTCGTGCAGATCACCATGTAAGAACGCGGTTTTTACATCCATCTGTATGAGTTCCATGTCTTCAGATGCAACCAAGTCCAAGATGGTCCGCAAAGTAGTCATTTTGACTCAAGAGAAAAGATTTCATCAAAATCAATTCTAGGTTCTTGCTTGTATACCTTGTACTTTGGCAGAGAAGCAAAAGTGACTTTCATTTTATAAACCCATTTGTAGAGTAGCAATTTTTGCCCTTTTGGCAAGTGCACCAAATCCCAGCGTCATTCTTCATAAGAGATTCCATCTCTGACAGCATTGCTTTGTGTCACTTCTTACTATCCTTTCTGTCCATTCCTTCCTAGAAGCATAACGGCTCACCATAATCTGTTAATGACATAATCAGTCACATAGTTTACACCAGGAATGAACCTATTTGGCTGGCTTTGCACTCTAGTCAACCTACGGACCCAATGGTCAAAATTTGTTAGTTGTTCAGCCTACAAATCTGCATTAACAGCTTGTTGTACTGCAGGTTCAGCGTGCTGCAAAGCTAGTTCTAGTTGTTCTAAAGACACATGTTCTTGCTGAATTTTTGATACATCATGGGCAATATCTTACTGATCATGTTCAACATCATTTCCTGCATTTTCAAGAATATTTACAGCAAGTATTTGATGTTGCCTAATAGAAATTCTTTGCTGTCCTATTGGTACATCCTCCCAGAATACAACCCTTTTGACCTCTTCTCCCTTTTCGGGCTGTTTGTGCATGAGATCCTCCCGGAAGATGACATCATTGTTGCGTAATACTTTTCTTTTCTCAAATCCCATAATCGATACCCCATCTCACATTCATCACCATATCCTAGGAAAATACATTTACAGGACTTTGGCTCAAGTTTGTTGCATTCTTCCTTGCGAATGTGCACAAATACCTCGTAGCCAAACACTCTCAAGTAAGCATACAAAGGTGGCTTGCTTGACCATGCTTCTTGAGGGATGAACCCCCCCCCCCCCTTCCCCCTTCACCAAACGACCTATTTGGTGACCGATTAATCAAGTATACAGCTATCATAATAGCCTCTGCCCAAAATCCATGGGGTAAAGCAGTATGTGACAGCATTGTACGGACCTTGCCTTGAATGGTCCTATTCATACGCTCTACAATGTCATTTTGGGGGGGATTATGAGAGGGAATGAGCCCCCTTTTAATCCCTTTGCTATCACAAAAGTCCCGAAAGGCTTTGGACACATATTCCCCACCATTGTTAGAGCGAAGGCACTTTAATGTCTTGTTGGTCCGATTTTCAACAAGTGCCAAGAATTTTTTAAATTTTATCCAAGGCCTCGTCTTTGCGACGGATTGGATAAACCCATACTTTGCGTATGGCATTATCAACAAAGGTAATGAAGTACTTCTTCCCCCTAAGAGATCATCTTGGCATTTGACATACATCTAAATGTACCAACTCTAAGGGTGAAGACTTTAGAGAGATTTTTTATGTAAAGGTTTGAGTATGTTTACCATATATACAATGATCACACTATTCAAAATCAGCATACCTCAAAGACGGCAAATAACCCAAGCGAGAAAGCACTTTCATTCCAGTTTGTCTCATGTGTCCCAACCGGCTATGCCACAAAGAAACACTTGGCTGCTCGGTTATGGTGACTACATGGTTCCGCACACTAGATACATGCAAAGGATACAAAGTATCACTTTTCAACCCCTTGGCAACAATGTGAGAGCCCTTATAAATTTTTCACTTGCTATCCCCAAAGGTGGTGTGATAGCCTTCATCATCTAGTTGCCCTGTGCTTATCAAGCTCTTCTTGAGCTGAGATACATGTCTCACATTATGCAAAACAAACACAGAGCCATGCTAAAATTCTAGTTTCACACTGCCAATGCCTGCAATTTTACATGCACAGTTATCCCCCATGTAGACAACACCACATACACGACCATTGTAGTCAAAAAACCACTCATGATGTGGTGTGACATGAAAGAACACACCTGGATCAAGTATCTAAGTGTGCATATCATCCTCAAAATATGCAATCAATGCATGTGCACTCAAAGAAGAAGCAAGAAGTACATCACCATCACTGTCATTCTCATGAGTGCCTACATTAATCTCTTCTATTTTCACATTGCTCTTCTTTGCATGATGGCTGTCCTTTCTTTCAGCCTTGTTGTCTTTAGTGTTTTTGTTTTTGCCTTTCTCTTTCTTCAATGGAAAACAGTCTCGTTTGTAGTGCCCTTTTTTGCCAGAATGATGGCACTCCACATTTTTGCCACAAGACTTGTTGCGTGCTCTATTTTCAAAACTGCCCTTTTGCTGAAATCTGCCTCTAGTGTGCAATGCATTAGAAGACTTGTTTGTTGAGTTATCTTGCCTATTGAGTTCTTCCATCAGCAAAGAACTCTCCACATCAGAGTATAACAGTTGAGCATTAGAGTTACTCAAATCCTGAAAGTATCCCAACTTTCAGACAAAGTGAATACCAAGAAAGTAGCCTTGAACTCATCATCAATATGGAAATCCAAAGCAATCAGCTGACTAAAAACTGAGTTGAACTCATTCAAATGTACAAACACGGCTGTATCTTCTTTCATACGAAAGTCCATTAATTTTTTCAGCTAATAAACCTTGTTGGCTGCACTTTTCTGAGCACACAATTCTTCAAGCCTCTGCCACATTGCATATACTAAATTCAGCTCCTCAATGTTAAAGAGCAAGTTGTCTGACACTGAGAGCTCGATGGTAGAGTGGGCAAGCTCATCCAAGTCATCCCACTCTCGTCTTGTTCCATGTCTGTTGGTTTTATTCCCTTTGATTTGATAGGCTTTACATGTTTCTTCTGCACCAAGACATTGTAGCATTGTTTTTGCTATATTGCAAAATTATGTGCACCCTCAAGCTTCTTGATGTGCAAAAGATTGTTGCTGTCACTGTTTCAAGCCATAATTTACAGTACCAAATTAACTAAGCAACCACCAAAGGCAAGCCCAAATGTTACAGAAGTAACCACGGTACACTACCAGTACCAACCAGCAATGAAAATCCCAAGATTGCAAAGATTTCAAATCTGTAAATAGATTTTCAGAATTTAAAAAACGTATATTGCTGCACTCCTCAAGCAATTACTGACACATTTAGGTACCAAGGCATCAATTACATGTGAAATCCCCAAAATTTCACTACAATTTCTGCTCCCAAGGCGTTCTCGGGCACATATTTGACAATTTTGATCAAAAGCTCCAAAATTTTTTAGGGTAATTTGTCCAAATTGCATCAATACATGTACCCAAGTGCATGTACCAAACATTTGTTACACATTGATCTACTCACAATTTTTACCTTATAACTAAAAGCAAGATTTTTTCCCGTGTATGAACACCTACTTGGTGTGGTGCTATAGTGCTAAAGGATTGTACTTTCATTCTATCATTCCCACATTTGTGGATATGACCTTTCAATAATATCTTCTATCTCTCTTGTTGTTCACTATTCACTATGAATGTGTGCACATTCACACGTGTATATGTGCAATTGAGCATTCACCCAACAAAATCTATGAATTAGAATCCTTATGTTGTGTTTAAAGAGTAGCCTCTATAGGACTATTATGGAAACCTAGATGCAACAAACAAGAATGGGTGCGGGCATATCAACCCAGTGATGATTGCTTTAAGCAATAAAGAAATTCTTCAAGTAGCATACCTTGTCTTCCGAGCCTTTGACTTCAAAGCCCAGTCGTTGGGTCATGGGTGACATGTACTCCTTTAGCCTAGTAGCTATGGGGAAGGCAATCTTAACATCCAGCTAATGTACTTGCCACTAAAATTACGCAACAAGTGCAACAACACATCTGATGTTGGTAGTGCAAGAGATAGGAGCAAAGATCTCCTCAAAATCAAAGCATTGTCGCTTGGTATAGCCCCCCTTGAACTAGTTGGCCTTTGTACTTCTCCATATAACTATCCACTTTTCTTTCAACTTTAAAAACTAACTTTGTACCTATAGCATGCTTGCCTAGTGGTAAGTTACATAGCTCCCAAGTATCCTTCTAACGCATTGAATCCAATTCCACCACTTTGCTACGTTGCAAGATCTTTCAGAGTAGGACACACTCTCCAAGTCATATTCTCTACCTTGGTCCTCAAGATACAAAAGTTCGAGGGTCAATATTATTCACTATATAGTGTATTTGCTACATTGAGCATTGTATTCTATTTAGTATTCATACATTATTATTCCCTATGTTCATTGTCATTGTCTTACCCTAACACTAATTTTCTTTCTTTATTAGTCTGTGCACTTGTCGTACAATTATTTTCATGTTTACTGTAGTAGAGCATTTCTTTACATAGGGCAGAAATTAGAATTTAAGGAATTACAGCAGATCTAAAGGGGATTACACATCCACGATGAGACTGGTTTGCATGCAAGTATTCTCAATACAATTTGTGCCCCAAATTGCACCAAAATCAAGCGGCAAATTGAATCCAATTGTTGTTCGCCATTTGTGACAACCCAAAGAGTTCAAAATTGTAAAGAGATCAGCCTAAATTGTTGGGAATAAAGGGCACTCGTGCCTTTTATATGTGCTCGGGTGTGAACACACCCTTAGCACACTTGTACATTCATATATACATATAGGTACACTCATGATTGTACCCACAAGTCGTGCTCACTCTCCTCACTACTCTCTACTCTTCTCGCTCTCTCTCTCTCTCTCTCTCTCTCTCTCTCTCTCTCTCTCTCTCTCTCTGTGCGCTGCTAGCAAGCACTGCGTATCTCACTCCTCGCGCCCTAGAGCTCAACAAACTGGTAACATAGCCATCAAGTTTTACACGCTTCTCGAGACGTCAGGCATGAGCTAGGTGAGGAAACGACTACCAAGGCGACAGTTCAAGGTCGCGAGCAAGTAGGTGAGACAAGTCGAAGGTAAACTCGTATGCAAGAGAGGCAATCGACAGGTTCAACAAGAAGGAGCAATGCTGACGGAACACTTGTCGTCACGCGACAGTTGACTGTCAGACGAAGGCAAACGAGCAGAAAACACCATGACAAAGGCAGACGGGCAAAAAACGACGTCTCGTCAAAGTCAAACAAGCTGACGACTTCACGGGCGACTACACGGCGACGAGTGGGGTGCTAATGGCGGGACCAATGTGGCGACGACCAACAGGGCGCTGACGGACGGGATAGGAGCCACGCAACGGGCTGGAGACGCCAACGCGACCCAGGCTGGCAGGTCAACGCAACCCCCTCCCTGTCACATCTTTCAAAAATTAGGTTTTTTTTTAAATCTCTCTTATCCCCTTTTCCCTCTAACAGGGTTTTACGCATGGAGGCACAGCTTCCAAATCTGTGCAATTTTGGCCCGACAATTTAGGGTTTTTCCTGGATTTGGAGATTATGATGCAGAACAAGACCATTTGTCTCAGAAATTGCAGGAATTTGTGACATTTTGCCTCCACCATTTGGGGCTTTTCATGTGCATGCAAAAAGCGGGCTGAAATTTGCCCAATTTCTTGACATTGATGCACATTGGACCCTGTGAAATTTGGGGGTTTTGCTGTTTGGGTAAAATTTGTGTACCATTTGGTCATTTTATGTACATGTGGGTTTAATTCCATGCAATTTGGACGTCTAGCACTTGAAAATTTTTGGGGTTTTGCTGAAATTGCTCTATTTTGGCAAAATTGGCCTATTCTATGCATGTCAGAGACAGTGCAGGTGTATGTTTGATGCTTTGAGCACAAAAATTTTGGGGCTTTTGACTGTGCATATCAAATTTAGTGCCCATGGGTGCATGTACAACAGAAATTGCAGCTAAAATTTGGGACTTCGTATACAATGTGATGTATTTCTCCTTGAGACAGCTGTAATCAATTGTGGAGTGCTGTAGCACAAGGTTTAGTGCTTCTGAAAATTTATCTACAAATCTGAAATTTCTGCATCTACGTGGTCATTTATTGCTGGTTGGTACTTGTTTGTACCTTGGTCACTTGTGTGACAGTTTGGCCCTGCATTTGCTGAAATTTTTTGTCACATTTGGGCTGAAAATCATAGCTAGCAGCAGTGACAGCAGTGATCTCATGCACATTAAGAAGCTTGAAGGAGCACATAACTTTGCAGTCTAGCAAAAACAGTGCTACAATATCTTATTGCTGAAGAAGCAGGCAAAGCCGATTAAGACCAAGGGGGCAAAGCCTGTAGATATGGAACAGGAAGATTGGGATGAGTTAAATGAGCTTGCACGCTCAACCATCGCGCTATCGACTTCTAATGCCTTGCTATTTAACATTGAAGGTTTGGATTCTGCATATGCTATTTGGACTCGACTGGAAGAACTGTATGCACAGAAGAGTGCCGCAAGCAAAGCCTATTGGCTGAAAAAGCTTATGGATTTGCATATGAAAGAGGGCACAGCAATGTCTACTCACTTGAGTGAGTTTAACTTCATGTTCAGCCAACTCGTTGCCTTGAAGTTCTTAATTGATGAAAAATTTAGCGCTACGTTCTTGCTTTGCACTCTGCCAGAGAGTTGGGATACATTCAGGACTGCTATGAGCAATTCTAATGCGATTCTTTTGTATGCTCATGTAGAGAGTACTCTACTCATGGAAGAAATGAATCAGCAAAACAATGCATCCAATAAGTCTTCCAGAGCTTTGTATACTAGAGACAGATCACAGCAAAAAGGTAAATCTGATAGCAAGGGACGTAGTAAATCACATGGCAAGGATATTGAATGCCATCATTGTGGCAAGAAGGGTCACTTCAAACGTGACTGCTACAAATGAAAGAAAGAAAAAGGAAAGGGCAAGAAGACAGATGATACCAAGGAAGAGAATAAAGAGAGTCAGCCTAAGAAGAGCAGTGTCAAAATTGAAGAGGTGAATGTAGTCACTCATGGCAGTGACAGTGGGAATGACGTACTCTTGGTCTCTTCACACTTTAGTACACATGCTTTACTTGCAGATACGGATGATTACATGCATACTTGGATTCTAGATTCAGGTGCTTCTTTTCATGTCGCCCCTCATCATTAGTGGTTTTCTGACTATATAGAGAATCAACATGATGTTGTTCATCTTGGGGACAACTATGCATGTGACATTGCAGATATTGGCAGTGTGCAGTTGCAGTTTCAGCATGGTTTTGTCTTCACACTTCACAATGTACGGCATGTACCTTAGCTCAAGAAGAGCTTGATTAGCACAGGGCAGCTAGATGACGATGGATTTCATACCACCTTTGGTGATGGGAAATGGAAGATCTGTAAGGGATCTAGAGTGATTACCAAAGGTTGTAAAAGTGATACCTTGTATCCTCTCCATGTATCTAGTGTCAGTGATCATGTTGTTGCCGTGAATGAATAGCCAAGTATTTCTTTGTGGCATGGCCGCGTGGGACACACAAGTCAAACAGGAATGAATGTGCTTTCTCGTTTGGGTTACTTGCCTTGTCTTCGTTATGCTCATTTTGAGCATTGTGATCATTGTATTTATAGTAAACATGCACAGACATCTCACAAAAATTCTCTCTCGCTGAAATCTTCTCCTCTAGAGTTAGTACATCCGGATGTATGTCAGATGCCAAGATTATCTTTAGAAGGAAAGAAATATTTTATCACCTTTGTCGATGATGCTACACAGAAGATATGTGTTTATCCTATTCGTAGCAACAATGAAGTGCTTAACAAGTTTAAAAAATTATTGGCATTGGTTGAAAATCAAATTGATAAGACACTCAAGTGTCTTCGCCCTGTATAATGGTGGAGAATATATGTCCAAGGCCTTTCAAGCATTTTGTGACAGCAAAAGGATAAAAAGAGAGCTCACTACCCCTCATAATCCACCCCAAAAAGGAGTTGCAAAGCATATGAATCGAACCATACAGGATAAGGTCCGTATGATACTGTCTCCTGCTGCATTATCCCATGGTTTTTTGGGCAGAGGCTGTTATAACAGCCGTACACTTAATTAATCAGTCACCAAATAGATCTTTGGGGGGAGAGGGGGTTCCACAAGAAGCATGGTCGGGCAAGCCACCTTTATATGCTCACCTAAAAGTGTTTGGCTACGAGGCTTTTGCGCACATTTGTAAATAAAAACGCAGCAGACTAAAGCCAAAGTCATGTAAATGCATTTTCCTAGGATATGGTGACGAGGGTGAAATGGGGTATAGATTATGGGATCCCGAGAAAAGAAAAGTAGTACGCAGCAATGATGTTGTCTTCCGGGAAGATCGCATGCATAAACAGCCCGAAAAGACTGAGAAGGTCTGTAGGGTTGTATTCCAGGAAAAAAGACATTTTGGACAGCAAAATGTGCCTGCTGTACAACAGCAAATACCTGCTGTAAATGAACCTGCAAATGCAGAAAATAATGTTGGAAATGATCAGCCAGCTATTGCCCATGATAATGAGCCACTACATGTGTAAGAACAGCCACGACAGCAAGCTGTTAATGCTGATTTGCAGGCCGAAATGCCAGGACAGCAAGCTAAAAATCCACAACAGCCAGCAAATAATGACCATTGGGTTAGGAGATCGTCTAGTGCTACTAGACAACCTGATAGATTCATTCCTGGTGCAAACAATGTGGCTGATTATGTCATGTTGAGAGACTGTGGTGAACCGTCTTGCTTCAAGGAAGCAATGGACAAGCGTCCTACAGCAAGAAATGGTATAAAGCCATGTTGTCAAAAATAGAATCTCTTGAGAAAAATGGCACTTGGAACTTGGCGCAGTTGCCTAAAGGGCAGAAAACACTTCCATGCAAATGGGTTTACAAGATGAAGGTCACTTTTGGTTCCTCACCAAAGTACAAAGCAAGACTGGTTGTGAAGGGGTACAAGCAGGAACATGGAGTTGACTTTGATGAGATCTTCTCTCTTGTAGTCAAGATGACTACATTGAGAACCATTTTGGACTTGGTTGCAGCTGAAGATATGGAGCTTGTACAGATGGATGTAAAGACTACATTCTTACATGGTGATCTGCATGAGGACATACATATGCAGCAACCTGAAGGGTTTGTGGAAAAAGGGAAAGAGAAGATGGTATGTAAACTCAAAAAGAGTTTCTATGGGCTGAAACAAGCACCAAGAGAATGGTATCATAAGTTTGATACATTTATGCAGTCTCAAGGTTTTCATAGAAGTCAAGTGGATCATTGCTTGTACACCAAGAAGGTAGCAGATGGCAGCCTGATTATCTTGGTTCTATATGTTGATGACATGCTAATTGCTGGCAGGGATACTCATGCCTTGAACTCACTGTAGCAAAGTCTTCATGGCAGTTTTGACATGAAGGACCTTGGTGATGCAAATCACAGTCTTGGCATGCGAATACTCAAAGATAGGTCAAAAGGATTACTCTACCTATCTCAGCAGAAGTACATCTCAAAGGTTTTGCAGCATTTCCATATGGAGAGGGAAGATGGCCTTTCCTACGATGTTCCCTGTAGTTGTAAGTTGTCACATTCCCAGGTTGGAATGCTATCAGGACAGAATAGGGAGCACTCCACCAAGTCGAAAGGTGTGCCCAATTCCAGGCCATCAAGGAACAGCATTCCTCCATTCAAAGGACACATTCCTGCCATTCCATGTCACTATGCCTGTGGTTCCCACACCAGGAACTGGCACCATAGACTTGTCACCAATGGTGACCCATCTCCCTCTGTCCTGAACATTCTGTAACCAATTTCTTTGTGGAGACAAAGTATTCCAAAATAACCCAACTCCTTGTTTTGAGATTCAATTGCGACCTTTGAGATATTGAGAAAGCAACCACATCATCATTTTAAGATTGAGGCCTAGATGGCTACGCTAATGGGTGGTACTGTTACTGCAATGAAAATCAACCATGATATGTTCAAGCTTTATGTCATTCAACAGAACATACTATCTAATGACAAAGAAAAAAGATTAAGAACCTGACACAAGAGAGAGCACATTTTAGAGCTTTTTCAATAGAAATATCAACTATTGGTTCTGACATACCACAGGTGACCATAGGTTCTGTATCGCAAAAGCCTGCTTGGCCCGGTTGGAAAACTATTGTTCCAAAAAAGGGAGACCTTCTCCGTCCCCGTGAAAGATATGGGCTGGGAAGACATCTTCACAGGATTCAGCTGTCATGAGAAATTTATACAATTACTACAAGGCTACAAGCTTGCTAACTAACAGAACAATGAGAACAAATTAAAGTGATTGTTTGGTGATAAAGCAGCACAACAAGCCACACTCATGCATTGGTAATCGAGAGAATCACAAATGATGCAAAGGAACTGATGGTAGCTTAGCAAAAACATCATTCTGCCCACTTCAGATAACAAACTCCTAAATAGCACACTCTCTGATTAATTTATCATGAAGACATGCAGAGCATGGCCAGTATAATTGACATAGCAAAAGCATGGCAAGCACACTGTGAGCTATATGCACCATTTTGACAACAAGAATAACTTCTCATGAGACATGTAGACCATAGCAAGTACAATCTCAGTGCAAGTGGCACTCCAAATGCATAGCCATGCATACATCCACACAATGTGAATTTTTCAGGCATTATATTAGTCCATCCCAAGAAAAATAATCATCTATAATCAAGTGTTGACTTTCCAACTCTTCCAACAAAAATCAGTATAATTGCACTGGAAATCATGCAAAAAACAAAACCTGTTACCCCTTTCAGATTGAGAAGTGGAGGGTGTTAGTATGAAATTGCCATTATCAAAAAGAAATAGATTTGTCTATGATACACAAACCACAGATACCCTAGAGTTAGTTGTATTTTCAGCTTCTGTGGGGGAAGCTGAAGCATTATAACTTTTCTTCCTTGACCAAAATATCAAGCCATTGCCCAAACAGAAATAAAAGCCAGTTGCAGATCTGTGAGAGTCAATATTTGTGCCCCAATCAGCCAGCAAAGCCAACAATTGGTTAGCAATCCTCTAAATTGATGCCATATAATGCCTCCTAAATATCAAAGCACATGCAAGGCAGAAGTACATGAAATGAAAAACAAAAATCAAGTCTTGTATGAGTAAGATACAAGAACCGACTAGGGTTCTGTACTTAGTTTCACCTTCAAAGCCTGGAGAGGCATCATATTTAGAAGTTTTGAATTGACAAGAGACTACATTAGACTTGCATTTCACACTGATAACACTAAGTTTGGATATTAGTATCAAGACAAGAAAATCCCACAAGATTGTTGCCATATTTGACGACTAAGGAAACAGTAAAGGAACCAGGATGCCTAAATCTGTCATTTAAAGCTTGGTATGTAATTGCTGTTTTAAAATCTACAGTAGTAATCAGCCTATCTTATGGATCTATACTAAGCACAAAAACTAAATGTAGACACATAAGTGTTCAGATTCACTGAAGAACATTGAAAACCACTGCTACCAATACCGCAGCATATAAATGACCATAGATTCCCCTTCTTTGGCCAGACCGCCAAAGTGTCCCCTCATGTGAGCTCCAGACGAAAGCCGCCCACTCGCTATCAAGTAACCAACCCATCATGAACCTAGATATCAATCCTAGCTTCAGGATTGGTACCTACCAGCAGACTTCAATCAATGCATCAAGGATGTCCCTCTCTGGATCCTATACATCTGTATAGAAATATAGATGAGGCATGGCTGCCCCATCTCACCACCATCTCACACTCTCTCTCTAGCACTCGAGAGTTGTGAGGGATAAACTCATCACCACCACTAGAAAGCAGTCGAGGAAGGGGCCACTAAGCCCTTCCCATGATACGAAAAAGAGGATCCCTTCCGCGCCTTGGACTTCACCTAGACCAAAGGAGCTGAGTCAGAATCTAAAGCAGATGATGACTCCTCGGAGGAGTCCGCATCCCACTTCGTCTTCTGCTCCTTTTTCTTCTTGGAAGCCACTAACTCTTTGCAGTCCTTCCTTAAATAACCCTTCTTGCCACAGTGGTAACAATGGGCCTTCGACTTCATCTTCGAACCCCTCTCTAAAGCTACAAGAGCCTCACCTAAACCTCCATAATGTGACGGAAGTCTCCCTTGTAGTTACAAAAGAGCCTCATGCTCAAGTAGCACCGAGGACGTATGAAGAAAACTGACAGAAGTCATAGATGTCTACACCCGTAAAGCATTTGCCACTCCATCAAACTCTGGAGGAAGTTTACTTCTTCCTCCCTAGAGATCATCTTGGCATTTGACATACATCTGAATATACCAACTCTAAGGATGAAGACCTTAGAGAGATTTTTTATGTGACGTTTGAGTATGTTTACCAAAAATACAATGATCACACTGTTCAAAATCAGCATATCTCAAAGACGGTAAATAATCCAAGTAAGAAAGCACTTTCATTCTAGTTTGACTCATGTGTCCCAGCCGGCTATGCCACAAAGAAACATTTGGCTGCTCGGTTATGGCGACTACATAGTCACGCACACTCGATACATGCAAAGGATACAAAGTATCACTTTTGGACCCCTTGGCAACAATGCAAGAGTCCTTACAAATTTTCCATTTACTATCCCCAAAGATGGTATCATAGCCTTATCATCTAGTTGCCTTGAGCTTATCAAGCTCTTCTTGAGCTAAGATACATATCTCACATTATGCAAAACAAACTCTGAGCCATGCTGAAATTCCAATTTCACATTGTCAATACTTGCAATGTTACGTGCATAGTTATCCCCTAAGTGGACAACACCACGTGCACCACCATTGTAGTTAGAAAACCACTCATGATGTGGTGTAACATGAAAAGAAACACCTGAACCAAGTATCCAAGTGTGCATGCCATCATTAGAATCTACAATCAATGCATGTGCACTCAAAGAAGAAGTAAGGAGTACATCATCGTCATTGCCATTCTCATGAGTGACTACATTTACATTCTCTATCTTCAAACAGCTTTTCTTTGTAGGTTGGCTGTCCTTTTTCTCAGCCTTGTTATCTTTAGTGTCTTTGCTTTTGACTTTCTCTTTCTTCAATTAAAAACAATCCCGTTTGTAGTGCCCTTTCCTACCACAATGATGACACTCCACATTTTCGCCACAAGTCTTGTTGCATGCTCTATTTTCAGAACTGCTCTTTTGCTGAAATCTGCCCCTAGTGTGCAGTAGACATGGTTGTACCTTCCTTCATGCAAAGGTCCAACTTTTTTGGCCAATAAACCTTGCTGGCTGCATTTTTCTAAGCATACATTTCCTCAAGTCTTCACCACATTTCATATCCAAAATTCAGCTTCTCAATGTTAAAGAGCAAAGTTGTAGCTCATCCAAAATACGTACCAGTTTTTTATGTACCATTGTAAAATATATCAATCTATATGGCATTTCATATCAAAATAAACATAAAAAGATCCAAATACATTTTAAATTGTGAGAGAGACCTACAAGACAATCTAATAAGGTATTTGCTAATATGCAGTAATCACAAAACCCTTACCACACATTGTAAAACTTGTTACTTCAGAAATTAAATATCAGATACCAAAACCAGTTTTCAATCAAAGATCAATCTTCAATCACCAATCACCACTCTTAGCTCTATATATAAACTGATGAATCAGTGTTTACACAACAAAAGTCTCGACTCTCATCCATGTTAAAAGGTTGCAAATGCATCAAAACAAACTGAATACAATGCACATTAACATACGGATCCATACAATACGACCCGTACGATACGGATCGATCCGTACATACGTATGGCTGCAACCTTGGCCAGGACTACCTACAAGAGAGAGAGAATTGCCAGACGCAAGCAGAACAGCCTGGCGACAGTTCGTAGGAGCTGGCGAATGCTAGAGGAGAGAGAAAACTGCCAATCAACACCTACAGCACCTGGGTGACAACCTGCAGGAAGCAAATGCAGGGTTGTGATGATGTGGCAGGCTGTAAAGCAGCAGGTCTACAAAAGAACAATAGTCGCGTGGCTAGAATCAACTCCAAACTACATAAAGAGGGCTGGAAATCAGACGCCAATTGATGGAGACAGCAATGGACAGCTTCGGCTGAGATGTCCTCCACAAACAGGGTGTGGGCAGCAAACTGAAACACCTAAAATCTACAAAAATGAGATTGAGAACTGAATGGAGGACAACATACCTATTTATAGAAAGTTTGGGCCCTGCAAAAAAATGTGCATGTGGGACATTGAAAGCCTCTAGGATCGCGTTTCTTTTAAATAAACAAGGTTTCTTCATTAATTAAGCATGTTTTGGGGCTATTTAAGTAAAGCTAATGCATTTTTAGCTCAACACCCCCTCTCAAGCCCAACAACGGAGCCACGAGAATAGAGGCCAGCCAAGTACTTTCTTTGGTTATCTTTTATCCCAAGGCAAGGCATCCCACCCCAAAGCAGCCAGAGCATTGGACAAAGGGTGTGCATCGGCTGCCCAGTGACCTACTAAGACTACAGAGGCGATGGTTATCTTACCAAGGGA
The DNA here is from genome assembly GCF_053477565.2 of Lygodium microphyllum. Taxonomy (NCBI): domain Eukaryota; kingdom Viridiplantae; phylum Streptophyta; class Polypodiopsida; order Schizaeales; family Lygodiaceae; genus Lygodium; species Lygodium microphyllum. The sequence goes on from NC_141137.1 coordinate 149,379,263, forward strand.
GCCCAAGTAATCACCCCAGAGAGGACAGGGCATTGGACAAAGGGTACACATGGGTTGCCCAGTGGCCTACCAAGGCCTACAAAGGTGGATAGAACCAACTATGGACTTTTTTTTTTTAAAGGGGCTTTTTAGGTTTAATAGATTAAGCATTAAGTGAGGGTTTCAAATTAGTTTTCATCCTATTGAGTATCCGTGTCCCAGACGGGAGAGTAATAAGGGATGGTCAAACCCAAGACCTTCACAAGTTAAATATACTATCCCTACCATTACTGGGTGTCGGTGACGAAGAAAATGGCTAAGATGTATGTATAGCAAATATATCAAGCAAGCAAGATAAGCAAAGCAAGCAAGCAAGCTGAAAAAGACTGCCTTAGAGACTGCCATGCGCAATGCCACGAATATGGTGGATCCTAGAGTCGACCACTCCAAACGACCGAAAAGGGATAAATGTGCACAGACGCATGTTTACATGAACAGAATACCAATGCATGGGGTAATGCAAAGGAAAATGCAAGATATCATGCTCATGCAATATACTATGCAACAGTGCTACTTAGACAATGCCCTCGCAAGGAAATTGTTCACTTGTCCAAGTGCCATTTTACAATCATGTCATCCTGACTGCAGATAAAGTTACAAATGTCAATAATATAATAAATGAATAAATGAATATAATGTCTAAAAAATTGTAAGCATCACCACTGTCACTATCAAGAGTAGAAGCCACCCCCTCTCAAACTGAAAGGAAAAGCAAGAGGGAAACACCCTCTCCCCATCAAGCTAAAGAACTAGGAGAGGATGTACCCAAGCCGATCCTAGGTAACATGTACTTAAGAATTGGCCGGTTGACCACTTTGGTCAAGATATCTGTAAAATTATCTTATGATGGCACAAACTCTAGGCAAATAGTCCCTAGCTCAACTTGCTCTCTAGAAAAGTGAAAGTGGACTCCCACATGCCGTGTCCGTTGTGTGATGATCGGATTGCCCGCAAAAACAATGGCACTTTGGTTGTCGCAGTAGACAATTGTGGGAAAGTTGCATGATGGAAAGTGAAGCGCCGCCAATATACTCCTCAAATAGATGGTCTCAATGGTGCCATTGAAGAGAGCTCGGTACTCAGCCTCGGCCATGGAAGCCACCATCATCTTCTGCTTACGGCTGGACCAAGAAATGGGAGCCGTGCCCAAGGTAAAGAGATAGTCGCCATGGGAACGTCGTGTGTCAAGATCTCCTGTCCAATCAGAATCAATGTATCCCTGCAAACATAAACCAGAACCATATGTCAAGCCATAAGAATAAGTAGATCGAACATATAAGTTCGGGTCATAAGGGGTAGAATGGTATCCATGAGTATGCAAGAACTCGTCCATCCTATGGAACCAAGACCACGGCGCTTGCTTCAACCGATAAAAAGCTTTATGCAAATGGAATACCTTATCCCTAGAGTTCCCTAAAGGAAAGCCCAGTGGCTGCTCCACATAGACTTCCTCCTCCAAGTAACCATTTAGAAAGGCACTCTTGACATCCATCTGATGTATCGGCCAACCACGGTGAGCAGCTAGCGCAAGTAGCAACCGAAAGGAAGCCAACCGCACAGTAGGGGCAAAGGTCTCTTCATAATCAATGCCATGCTTCTATCAAAACCCTTGCACTACAAGGCGAGCCTTGTACTTGTCTAAAGTCCTATCAGCCTTTAGCTTGGTCCTAAAAATTCACTTTGTCCCAATGACTTTCTTGTGGCTCGCACCATCCACCAATGTCCAAGTCTCATTTTGGTTAATACTCTCTATCTCTTTCTCCATAGCCTCTCGCCATTGAGGGTGTTGAAGAGCCTCCTGCCATGTATTCGGCTTAGAATGTGCTATATAATCAGCTATAAATAGTGATGCAAATGATGCCTGAGGAGCAAGCCGGGCAGATCTTCTAGGTCCTGCGGAGTGGAATCCGATGGTAGGATCCCCGAATCCCGCATGGTCTGCTGATACCAGTGAGGTAATAGGTCTCGCGGAGGGAACTTAGGAGCGGAAGAATCTACAGAAATATCAGGAGCATGAAGTAGACCAAGCTCAGTAGGCACGATCTCTGACGATGTGGAAAAAGTAATCGGATCGAAATCCAGTGCAAAGGACTGCACGATATCCCTCTCATCAAAGAGGACATCCCGCCTAACGATCACCGTGTTTGTTGAAGGATCAAACAAACAATAGACTTTTGTTTAGAAGAATATCTCACAAAAATAAGGAGATCAGCTCGGGGAGTGAGCTTTTCTATCTTGTTATCAAGAGAGTGTGTGTGTGTGTGTATGTGTACGCACAATACCCGAAGACTCTAAAGTGAAAAATAACAGGTTGAAAGCCAAAAAATGCCTCATACCGGGTCTTCTGAGGAAGAGCCGCAATTGGCCGGTTGAGGATGTACAGCGAAGTGTTAACAGTCTCGACCCAAAGGTGCTCAAGGAACTCTACTGCGAACAACATAGAGCATATCATTTCCATGATTGTCCGGTTCCTATGCTCTACGACTCCATTCTAAGAAGAAGAATTAGTAGAGGTAAGTTGGCGTGAGATGCCATGCTTCTATAGAAACTTGAAAAACTCGTGGAAGATGAACTCACCACCACTATCACTCCTCATACAACCGACACGACGACCAGTCTGGTTATGAACCAACGACACCCAAGAAGAAAAAATGTGAAAGCATCTAACTTAGCTTTGTAGACATCTTGAGCTAGCTTCAGGCGTGGAGGATCCTCAACCAGCTCACGGCGTGACAACTCATAAAGAGACTCATAACCAAGATATCCTAAGCGAAAATGCCAAAGGCGCTCATTATTCGTAGACTCCCGAGATGTGGCTGAGGCCTGGAAGTTATGGGACATGGAGCCCTCAACTGTCGGCTTGGTCAAAAAATGTATCATGTGGTATGGGCCATTAGGCTGTGTCTCACCGTAAGCAATCACTAAACCAATCTGAGAGTCAAGGACCTCGACTGTGGTCACTGTAAAGAAGACTACTTGCCCCAACCGGCAAAGCTGCTGAACAGATAACAAGTTCACCCTAAGCTGAGGAACATGATATACATTGTCCAATGAAGCGAGATCTGGATCCTTGTCAATGGCAAAACTGACACAACCTTGAGCCTGAATCTTTACCGAGAAGTTGTTTTCTACGCGGACCCGCCCGGCTACAGAGGCTCAGGAATGAAAAATGTCAGCTATAGGAGTCATATGATGTGTAGCTCCACTATCCACAATCCAAACGGGAGTTGAAGTGCTCGACTGTGACGAGTGGGCCTCTGCAGTAACCTCATCAGGAGACAACTCACAAACGTGGACAAGACTCGCATCTGATGTCTCTATGGAGACAATGTGGGCCTCAGACAAGCCCTCTGAAGTTGAGAACGTTGTCAACTGAGATGGGTGAGCGGTGGCAGTATGAGTCTAACCTTTAAACTGCTCCTTGCCATCACCCTACCTCCCTTGCAGAGGGTTGCCCTACTGAGGGGCGGGGGTTTGTGATTTAGGTTTTGGTGTTGTACCTCTTGCCTTTGATCGATACTCGTCGTCAAAATGGTTAGCCTTTTGACAATGTTGACAATACCTGTTCTTTTTAGGTTTGATTAGGATGTTCCTTGTGATTCCTTGGATTGATTTTGAGTTTGAGTGGAGGTTTGGTTTTGTTTTCCCTTTCCTTGTTGCCCTTTCTGAGAATAAGCAACAAGAGTCCCCTCTGAAGAGAAGTTCATATGAAACTGATCGAACAACCGTGCGTAACGCAACAGCTGACACTCAAATTCATAGAATGTAGCTATTGTAGGCTTTGAAACTATACCTTCCACGAAATTGAAGTGTTTCCTAGGGAGTTTATTTAAAAACAATGTGATCTGATCATTAGAGGACTTTGGAGTTCCCATAGTGGAGAATTCAACGAGAAGACACCGATACTCAGCCAACTTGACTTTCAAGTCATTCCGATCAATGATTTTGAAAAGCTAGAGCTCATGGTCAAGATTGATACGATGGGTTCTATCCCGAGCAGCATAGCGGTCAGTCAAGTGTACCCATCACTCAGATGCTAAGTCAAAATATTGAAGCTGAGAATGAAACTCAGGCAATAAGCCTTGCATCAGCTCCACAATAGTGGAGGCATTCCTAGTCTTCCATGAGCAAACAACCTCCTATGAGACAAGTGCAAGATCGGATTGGGAATCCAACCCTTGCACAAGATCCCATAGGTTTTGGGAGTCAGTGACATGTCTCATCAAGTTCGACTAAGAGGTGGATAGACAGAAGTAGACTGTCAGTATCCAATGAGTGCCGATTGAGGTGGAGGCACTGGAACATGAATGTTTCCATAAGGTGTCGATGTAGGTGAAGGCACTAGGATACGAAAGCCCTGTCCAAAGTGAGGCTGGGGCACAACAGTATGACCAAAACGTCCACTAGCTAAACCCATGGAGGCAAATTGTGGAGTCAATTGATCCACACTCGAGAGAGACTGGAGGGGATACCCAAGCTGCAATGATCCCGAAAATGTATGTGAAGTAGATGGAACACCACCCGACTAAGGGAAGGATGAGGTCCTAAGGATGTGCCTATGTTTCCATAACCCCTCGGTGTGATGTGCGGTACGACATGAGCTGTCTGAAATGAAAATGTAAATGGTGTGAATAAAAGTGGAGAAGCAACGGAATAATGTGATGGGATAGTTGAGTTTTGAAAATGTAGTGTGTGAGATACATATGTATTTTGTTCAATTTTAACATTTAATGATTGAAAATGAAAGTGTAAAGATAATGATGCATCATGCAATGAAGAAAAAGGAACACCAAATTCATTCCGATTTTGTGAATTAAACTAAAAAAAAGGAACGGTAGAAAAAGAGATACCTACCTTTTTCTCATAATCCCCACGACGCGTGTTAACATATAAGCATTGGTCCTCAAGAGGATCTTTTCCGTAGTCAACAAACTGGACTCTTTCTTCTACATGATCTCTACCAGAATATTGCAAAGCAGAAGAGGTAAAAGAAGAAGAAACAAAAGACGAATCTAAAGTACCTTGCACCGGAGTGGACGGAAGAGGATGAAAGAAAGGAATATACTCCAGGTCTTGTTTTCCAAGAGAGGGGCCCATCCCTAATGGAGATTTCGACGGCCCTACAACATCATCAAATTTACGAGCAACATCTGAAGAGAGAAATTCATGCATACCTTCATTTAGAAGTTTTTCTTGAAGGGCAATCCTTCAATCGAGCTCCTAGCCTATAAGCTATGATCAGTTTGTATTCTTCACATATCAGCTTGTCTAGCTTTTCTTCCATGTAATCAGAAGTGTCTTCCACCATGTCGGAACTTTGTGTAGCAAGCTGATCGGCCCACTCTCGCTCAGTTCTCGGCATAGTTGATTCTAGAGATTGAACCAGTATTATTATCTTCGAAGACATTTAAACCTACTGTTGTTCTTGCTTCTTATGTAAAGCTTTCAAATCAAATGCCTAGGTTTCTCAGAGAGAACCAAGCTTTGATACCATGTGAAGAAATACCTTAACACAGAAACATAAACAGAAACCATACAACAAAGCACAAACTGATAAAAGAACACAATTAGGGTTAGGGTAACTCAGAGACAATGAACACAGTGAATGAATGAAGTGATATGACTACTAAAAATACAATGCTCATGTAGCAAACACACTATGCAATGAATGAATACTGAACCTTGAACTCTTGTATCTCAAGGATTAGGGCAGGGATAATGAGTTGAAGAGTCTGTCGTACTCTAAACAGATCCTGAATTGTAGCAAGGCAGCCTCCGAATGTTGAACACCAGCAAGGGCAGCTAGATTTGATCCAAACAACAATGAGAAGAGAGAAAGACTAAAAACGTAGACTGAAAGAGAGAGAGAGAGAGAGAGAGAGACTAAACATGCACGCAAGACAGCCTGCAAGTTTGCATAGGAACAACAGTCGCCTAGCTAAAATCAGCTCCAAACTGCATAAAGAGGGCTAGAAATCAAGTATCAACTGATGGAGACAGCAATGGACAGCTTCAGTTGAAATGTCCTCGACGAACGAAGTGTGGACAGCAAGCTGAAACACCTGAAATCTGCAAAAACGAGATTGAGAACTGAATGGAGGGCAACATACCTATTTATAGAAAATTTGGGCCCTCCCAAAAGGGTTTGTGCACATGGGACACAGAAACTCTCTAGGATCGCGTTTATTTTAAATAAACAAGATTTCTTCATTAATTAAGCATATTTTGGGACTGTTTAAGTAAAGCTAATGCATTTTTAGCTCAACAACAGTCCACTCCACCTGGCGTAAGTAATCGCATCTATGTTTGCAGCTCATCTTCATCAAACATTTGCCTTTGCAGCCTTTTGGCTCTAGGATTTGTATTTGCAGCCCAGGCTATCTTCATGGCATGTGAGGACTGCACTTCGCTCCCTCGACAACTAGTAATCATCTCCCCCAACTCCGACAATGTTTGAAGCCTGCGCTCCGGTATCTCAACTGTTGTCCTTCACCTTTCAATGATTGCTTCAATAGCTTACTACCCGAAGGATTGTATTTCACTTCCTTCAATGTGCAAATTTCCCACACATACTACTGCCTGATTGAGAAAGGACAATACAATCATCTTTTAAGATTCGGCTCTACTATATCAACTTTTCTTCTCGTAGCATATGATTCAAAGCATCATCATCATGTTCTTTTGTGTTCCTGAGTTTCTCTTCTCTCAGTGTTTGTTATTCACACTCTGTGTTTCTCCTCACAAACTCTATTGTCTCTTTGCATTGTCACATATTCTGACATAGTATTAGAGCATGTAACAAACCTTTTGTATATCAATTGTTACAAAGTCATATTAGCTCAATGATTTCAAATTAATTTTATTCTCGTATACTTTGAAATGTAATTTGTATTCAAAATATGATTAAATGTTCATCTTTCTATTTAAGGGTGGTCGATGGCCAAAACACCCTATATTATACTTGGGTTGTCGTTGACAAGATGCCCAAGAGAAATTAAAAGTTTAGTCGAGCGGTTAGATTGTCCAAAAGCTCAAATGACTACGACTTTTACACTCAGATAGTCACATTGACTAGAAGCCCATATAATGAGTGGATTCAGAAAGTAAAACCAGATGCTTATGATCAAAGAAACAAACCATGAGCTGGTGAACATATACAATGAAGCTCTCTAGAACCTAAATTTGACAACTTCTAAAATTTAGGACGTTACTATTTTTGAAAGTTGCTCGAATGGAAATTCTATTCATGTTAAAGCCTTCAGAATTTTACAAGAAACAATTTTGTCTTTAATAACTATCTCAAATTCTTAACCATTTGAGAAATTTTTAGAGCAAAAGATTTGGAGCTTCTTTCTCTAGAAAAGGGACATGTGACATCTAGAATAGGACATATGTCATTTTAAAGAGAGAAATATCCCTATACTTGATATTTTCAACAAACACTTGTCATTTGTAGCCTCTACTTCCACTTTTAAGCACATAAGCCTCACACCTATATATTGGAGATTTCTCTCTTTATTTGCAATAAGCTCCCATGTTGAAATTTCAACCGCATGCTTTGTACTCTCCTATCTATCTCTCATCCAAGAAGCACTTTTTACTTTATTTAATCTAATCCAAGCACTAAAGAAGAAAATCAGCTTATTGCTTGAAGTAGGGTTTCAAAAACCTAATTTCTGGGGAGGGACTGGTTTCCCTCTCAACATGGTGTCTCCTCTCTCTCTCTCTCTCTCTCTCTCTCTCTCTCTCTCTCTCTCTCTCTCTCTCTCTCTCTCTCTCTCTCTCTCTCTCTCTCTCTCTCTCTCTCTCAATTTTCACGATGATAAGTGATCAAGTTGGTTAAGTTCAAAGTATTGTCATTCTCACATTCTTTCCAGTGCTTACATTGGTATCAAAGCGAAAACTTCTTTGCAAGAACTTTTTTGGGTGATAATCTAGGTCTAACTTTCTCGCCATGTCAAGCGGTGAACATGAGAATTTTGGTGAGAAACCAGAAGACTCCTAACACTATGTATCTGTGTGCTTCTCTGATTATGAGAAGATACAAAGATACAAGGAGCTAGAAGCAAATCCAAAAAATTCAAGCTTTAATGGACACAAGGGCTAAAGCATCGGGCCGAAGTGAAGATCTATGAAGTTTTCCTTACCAAGAAGGCTCTTGAGATAGATGGTATTATAGTTGTGAAGAACTATCTCAGCATAAAATATATCAATGTTATTGATACAATTAAGTCTATGAAAGGTAACACGTCACCTATCATTCGAGGATCCATCCAAGCGGTGACTTTAAAGTCTCATAATACACAAGCTACTTCCTTTTGTCTCAAGAATTCCTCCATGGAGAAGAACAAGGAGAAAGTGAAACAATCAATCATTTCCATGATAGATGAATCCCCAAAGATGCTTTTGTTGGGATATAAAGGTCCTTTATTCACCTCCGTGTATTTTACACGTGTATTGTTATGTTGTACATGTGAAAGCACCCTTACAGGCCCTAAGTATAAATACATTTTATTCTTTGTGTACCAACACATTTTTGTTGGTACACCCAAATCAGTTCGTCACTCTTACTCTCACTCTCACTCACCTGCTTACTTTCTCTGCTGCAAATCTTCACGCTTCCGCTACCCGCACACTCCAACAACTGGTATCAGAGCTGCAATTAAGGTGCTCGCGCTCCTCGAAGTCCGTGCGAGACATCTTTAGTGTTCGCTCGCGCGAAATACACAGATCGTTTTTTACTTGGCAGCTCACAGGAGTGGTCGTGTCTGACCAACGGGCTCACACAGGTCGTGCTTGACCAGGCGACCGCAGGTGATAGTTGGGACAGGTCGTTTTTCCATCAAGAGTGCAGGCGATGACCATGCGAGGGCGGCGACTGCAGGCGACAGCTCACACAAGCAGGTGGCAGGTCAAAATCGTCAAGCGACGGGCTGACGGGTAGGCGCAAGGCTGCGTGGCATCAGGCGACGGGCTGACGGGCAGGAGCAAGGTCAACGGCTGCAGATTCGACACATTTTTCTTCCAGAAATTTTTTAAATTCTTCTAAGGTTTACTGCAAGCAGCCCCTTTGCCACTAACAGGAGTTCGTGCGCGCAAGCACAGTTCTCAGATTTGGGCAAATTTGAACCTGGAAATTTGGGGCTTTTCCCAGATTTGATGTTGTTTATGCTTGACAGTGACATCTGTGTCAGAAATTGCAGACATTGTGTGCATTGACCTCAATTAATTTAGGGATTTTTCCAAATTTGTTGAAATTTTGCTCATCTGAGTAAAATTTCTTGGCATTGGACCAAGAAAAATTGGGGCTTTTCATGTATTGATATAATTTTGCTCAGCTGAGTCAGTTTGGCTGACATTTGCGCACATTTGGACCTGGAAATTTGGGATTTTGTGCAGAATTTGATAAATTTCTGCATTATTTGCCTGTGCATTTGCTGGTTTATGTAAAAACAGCAGAGGATTATTGCTGGTTATGCAAGAACAGCAGTGTATTTGCTGATTTAGCTTGTGCTCTTGCAGTTCAATGCATTTACACTTGTACTTGTGATAAAAATGGTTGCAACTTCTTCCAGTTCTAACATTTAAAGTTTGATGGAAATCAAGTGATTTGATGGTCAGGGCTTTGATCTTTGGAAAGATCGTATGCAGCGCATACTGTTCTTAAAGGATTGTGAAGATGCTTTGCAAATGGATAAACCCACACAAATGTCTGAGGCGGATTGGGCCAAAGTCAATTAAAAGGCTGTGGCTTATATAAAGATGGGTGTCACTGATGACATTTTGACAGACATTAAGGGTTTAGACACTGGTCATGCAATATGGGAGAAGTTGAAAACTACCTATGAGATCACCACACCTGTTAATCAGGTGCATTTAATGCGCAAGTTGGTGAAAATGCGGCTAGATGAGTCCAAGCCTGCACCTGAGCACTTGAGTGCATTTACTGGCATTTTAAATCAGCTCAAGGATGCAAGTTTAGATTTTGATGATAAATTGAGGGCGATCTTTTTTATCATGACATTGCCTGACTCTTGGGAGACTTTGGTTGTTTCTCTTAGTAATAACCCCAATCTCACATATGATGGTGTGAGGGGTTCGATCTTGAATGAAGAAATTAGACGTAAGTCTAGTGGAGAAGGCAGCAACTCAGCTTATAATGTTAGAGACAGGGCTGAAAAGAAAAATGCAAATGTTGGACAGAGAAGCCGGAGCAAGAGCAAAGGAAAAGAAAAGAGTGATGTTACATGCTATCAATGTGGTCGGAAGGGCCACAAGAAGCTTGATTGCAGGTATTACAATAAGGAACAAGAGAGAAAGAAGAATGCAGGAGACAAAAAGAAGAAAGAGGAAAGGACAGATGCATCTGAGGCAGGCAAAGGTAAGGAAAAGGCCAATGTGGCCTCCAGTGTTGTCATAGAGGAGCTCTCGGATGCAGAGGCTGATGTAATATGTGCAGTGGATTATGATGCCCTTGTATGTCACATGCTATGCAGATCACCAAGGCTGATGTGATTGATGCACTTTTGTCAGTTGATGATGGTGTCACTCAGACTTGGATTGTAGACTCTGGTGCCTCTTTCCATGTGACTCCATGCTGAGAGTGCTTTGCTACTTTTGATGCAGGCTGTTATGGCAAGGTTTACCTTGGAAATAATCATGCTGTTGCTGAAATTGGCTGTCATTTGGAGTTATGGCATAAGAGATTAGGCCATATGAGCCAGAAAGGACTTGATGTCCTTACCTCTTTGAAGAGGGTTGATGGAAAAGGCTCTAAACTTGATTTTTGTAATGACTGTCAGTTTGGAAAGCAAATGAAAATTTCCTTTTACTCTGGTGTCTCCCGTAAGTCAAATGTCTTGGACTTGGTGCATTCTAATGTATGTAGCATGCCTTTGAAATCGTTGGGTGGTGCTGCATACTTTGCCTCTTTTATTGATGCTTGTTCCAGGAAGATTTGGGTTTATTTGTTGAAAAAGAAAAGTGAAGTGTTTGCTGTTTTTAAAATTTTTCATGCATTTGTGACCACTCAGATAGGTAGAAAGCTGAAACGCTTGAGAATTGATAATGAGGGTGAGTTTACATCAACTGAATTCAAGTCCTTTTGTGACTTGCATGGTATTAAGAGGGAGCTTACAACCCCTTACAACCCTTCTTCAAATGGGGTGGTTGAAAGATATAATAGGACTTTATGTGAAAGAGTGCAGTGCATGCTGTCCACTGCTAATCTCCCTCATGAATTTTAGGGAGAGGCACTCAAAAACGCGGTTCACATTTGCAACAAGTCTCTTAAATAATGGCATCCCTAAGGAGATTTGGTCTGGCAAATCGGCCTCATATGACCATTTACGCATATTTGGCTGTGATGCTTTTGTGCATGTTAGGGATGAGCTGAGGAATAAACTTGACCCAAAATCCACCAAAGGCATTTTCATGGGCTATGGTGATGAGGGTGAATTTGGCTACAGAGTGTGGTTACCTCAGTCCAAGAAAATTATTCGCAGCCGTAATGTTGTGTTTAATGAGGCAAAGTTGCTGAAAAGTACTTTAGCCTCTGATGAAGACATGAAAAAGGTCAAATTTTAAAATTCACAGCCACCTATTACTTCAAATGATGAGCCTCATGGTGCTGTACCACAGGCTGAAACTGATGATCAGCCGGCTATCTTTGAGCCAGATGATGATGGACAGCAAATAGAAGCACAGGGAGGTCATGGACAGCAAGATAGACTTGCTGATTATGCAAATGCAGGTGCTGGAAATGAAAATGAAGATGCTGTACAGCATGAACAGCATGCTGAAAATGGCTTACAGCAGCCAATAAATGCTGAAAATAACATGCCTCCAGATGTAGATCCGATTCCTGAGAATGTAGATCATTGGGTACGCAGGTCTACACGCCTAAGAAGGCAGCCACATAGGTATGACCCCTCTTTGCATTATGTGATGCTTACTAATGAGGGTGAGCCTCTGACATATAAAGAGGCTAAGTCATGCAAATTCAGCAATAAGTGGGTAGAGCACATCAAAAGTTTACATGTACTTTCTTTGATGATATTTCAATTCATTTAAAAGATGAAGAAAAGCATAAGCAACACTTGAAAATAGTGTTTCACGAACTCTACAAACACAAACTTTATGTGAATGGCAAAAAGAGTAAATTTTTCCTAAAAGAGATTTACTACTTTGGTTATGCTGTATCCCAATATGGGATTCAAATGTATCCAAAAAAAATCAAGGCTATTGTAGAATGGCAAGAATTGACTAGTGTTCATGAAGTTCGAAGTTTCTTGGGATTATGCTTTTATTAGAGGAGATTCATTAAATGGTTTGCAGTAGTTGCTAGACCATTACATGATTTAACAAAGAAAGCTATGTCATTTTGATGAACTAACTAAAGAAGGAAGCTTTTGAAGCTCCAAAGTTCTATATCAAAAAATGACTTGTTTTGATTATACCTAATTTGTCGAAACCTTTCTTTGTGAAATGTGATACTTCAATAGATTGCATTGGTGCAATCTTAAGCTAGGAAGAGCATGCAAATGCTTATACATGCAGAAGGTTGTAAAATGTAAAAAAGAATGCTACTATTTATGAAAAGGAGTTAATGGCCATCATTTAAGCTTTAAAAGATTAAATACACTATCTTTTAGGTGAAGAACTCATCATCAAGAAGAACCATGACAGTTTGAGACATTTTCCCAACCAATCAAAGAATTCTCAAAAGCATATCCGATGGGCCAATTATTTAGCTTAATTTAACTTTCAAATAGTGCATATTCCTGGCAAGCAAAACAAGGTAGCTGATGCCTTCTCGAGAAGACCTCAAATTCATGCAATATCCATGATTCATCATATAGATTTCACTAGTATGAGAGACACGTATACTTCTAATGAAGATTTTAAAATCATTTGAAAGAGTTTACCAAAAAGATTTCAGGCCTAAAGTAATTAAAGAATATCAAACAGCTCCTTACATGGCTCATCGTGGTATTTTAGCCACAACCAAGGCACTTTAAATATATTTATTTTACCCAAGTCTTCGACGAGACGTTAAACAATTATTCAATGAATGTCTTGTGTGTCAAAAGATTAAGTTTGACCACCAAAAGCTTATAGGGCTTTTGCAACCATTACCAATTCCGAGTAAACCTTAAGAAAGCATTGCTATGGATTTTATTTTTGGCTTGTCAAAATCAGCCAACAACAATGATGGCATATAAACTATTATTGATAGGTTTAGCAAACAAGTTCATTTCATTCCAATCAAGAAGACTATCAAGTCTCAACATATAGTTAGAATATTTATTCAACAAAACTTTAAGTATTATGGTTACCACAATCCATCGTGGGTAATAGAGACCCATCAACCACTAGTCTCTTTTGGCAAGCTCTTTTTAAAAATTTGGATATAAAGCTTTTTTTTTTTCTATCATCCTTAAACTGATAGTCAAAGTAAGATGGTCAATCTTACAATATTGAAAATGCTAAAGTGCTATTGTCATGAAGTCAATCAACAATGGAAAAAGTATTTCTATTTGATAAAATATCTCTATACCAACATAGTTCATACTTCTACAGGTAAATAACCATTTAAGATCATATATGAAAAACCACTCTTACTACCTATTCTCAAAACAAAGAAGGAGATATTTCTTGCCAATGAGTTTGTACATGATATAAATACATCTTTTGCCCAAGTTAAACGAGCTATCCAAAGAACTCAAGAAAAAAAAAAAACAATAAATAAGCATAGAACGCACTTAATTTTACAAAAAGGAGATTAAGTGTGACTAAAATTTGACAAAGCTCGTCTAAGAAACTCTAACAAACTTTCATTCCAAGTCACTAAGATCATAACAAAAAATTATGGTCCATTTCAAGCCACTAAAAAGCTTAATGATGTTTATTACAAGTTACAACTTCCAGAGCATTGGAAAATTCATAATGCTTTGAAACACAAGGTAAACTCAAATTTGCCAAGATAAGTCCAACTCATAGAATATACTAATTATCTTCTTTATAATCTAGAAAGGCCCACAATACCTCGAAGATAATTTATAGCACTTATTGGTAGTCATTATCAAATCGAAGTCCTTTGGAAATTTAAGATAAACCCACATATAGGAGCTCTCTAGGAGTACAATGTTAGTTAGTATAAGACGTAGCACAATCATGAGCCATTTTAATGGTTTTCCTAGTAATCGTCAACATCTCCCGCAGATCGTACAAAAAGCCAACTACGGGCGGCATTTTCATACACCCTTGAGCTCAATGGCAATCGATAACCTCAGCCCCGAGCCTAGAAGCTAGTAGTACTCCATATCACAACCACATCCCCAAGGATTAGCGTCCTATACCACTAGCCCAAACCATCCCAATGTACGGATGCATCAGCCACCAACAAGTCAACATTCCAAGAGTGGTAATCACACAATGAATGTGTATAATAGAATCTTAAGTCCTATAAATAGCACTGCCCTGAAATGTCCTTGCTACATTCGCACTTAGTCACTTTGTAACCAATGCTACTAGTATCCATCCAAATGTCCAAGGACATAACACTCTCCAACTCATAGTATTTGCCCCGGTTCATGGGAGTTCGGGGGTTAGTATTCTTCACTACATAGTGTGTTTGCTACATTGAGCATTATATTTTATTCAATATTCATTCTTTATTATTCACACTATTCATTGTCTGTAAGTTACCCTAATCCTAATTGCGTTTCTTTATTAATTTGTGTTTCTCAAACGATTATGTTGTGTTTTCTATGGTAGAGCATTGGCAACACGTAAAGACCATAGGCAAACTAGAGAGGCAAGTGTGCAAAAGGATATGAGATGTGCAAAGTGGCTAGACAGATTTCTATTTGCACGCAAATGAGCCAACCAATTATCTGAACTCATGCTCAAGCTATCTTGGTGGCACCCGGATACTTTGAGCACATTAAATGTGGGTGCTCGAGTATTCATGATATTTAATGAACTGAAAAAAGGGAGCTACAATTAATTGAGAGAGAGAGAGAGAGAGAGAGAGAAAGAGAGAGAGAGATGAGTATTCTGACTATAGTAAACATAGCAATAAACTATTGAGGAATCTCTACGATCTAAATTATTATGCACAAACTTTTTGTCTCACTTTTGGAATCACGAAATTTCTAGATGATAGAAAATGCTCTCAATTTGTAAGAGGGGGTTCTTACAAGTTTCCTGAGTTATTTTGTAAAGTTAAGAAAGATCCGTAACCAGAATTTTGCATTATAGATTTAACATGCAAACTTTTTTGGTTGTTGCATTGTTAATTGGTTTTTTTTTTCATATTTAAGAAACGAGTTTCCATACAACTATTTTGCAAACAACCTAAGTTTGAGGGGCAACACAGCTCAAATAATACAATGAACTCTTCAAGATTCCTCTAGTTTGAACAAAACTAGTCTTCTTTCAAAGATCTCAGCTGTAGACTTATCAAATTGAGCAGTAAAAACATTTTTTCGTTTGAGAAACGTGTCACATGAACAATGCATCTTTGAAAACATTCCATATGTAACTTTCACATGAACATCCCCTTCACAATCTGCCTGCAGAGTCTTATTATCAACCATCTTTGTAGTCTTTTGCATGGGCTTTCTGTTCAAAATAACAAAGGTTCCATTTTTCAGATTCCGCTCTCCAAGCTTTGGCTCATAATTGTTGCCAAACTCTCTTCTTCTTATTGCAGTTTTCTGTAATGTCACCCTTCTTGAATAGTAGTGACGAGTCAAATCTTTGTGAGATTTGACCTTTGCTTTACCTTTTGACAAAGGAAATTGAAGAGTAGTAAAAGTTGCAACACTAGAAGGCTGAAATTTTTTCCTCTTTCCATTTTCTTGGAAAGCCAAGATCCTTGCCTAAAGGTTAGAACAACTAACTCATCAAATGAAACCTTGGCTTGCAAGTTACAACAAAATTGAAATAAGATTCTAGGAGCTATGTGGAGCTTAAGGTGGATAAGCTCATGGATGTGACTACTCTTACAAGAGCAAGTTTAACAAAGCCTCCAAAGCATGCTTCTCTTAGCATCATCGAGCCCAATTCAAAGAGAGTTTCATCGTCTACTCGTGGAGACCACCTCTACCACTAGTTCACTATCATTAGTAATTACTCCAACCACAACAAGATTGTTTGTGAAAACAGCAATGAAGGCACATTCTTGTGGAGTCCACTGATGTTTGTGACAATTCACAAGTATATCTAGAATGTCTTTTTTGTATCTACAGCTGCCATGACTCTTCTACTCATGCATTATCTAATTAGAAGATATTAAGAAGAGGGGTCTTTATTGTGAGAGAGTGCAACACAAGAGGCTCACACAAAGTAGAGAAAGAATAGCCAGACAAATATGTCCAAGTGCAAAAATAGGGGGAGGAATAGAATCTGACAAATAATGAAAGCATTGTACTAATTCAAGGTTGTTGGTGGAAATAGCAAGCACATCCGTCTCCTTTATGAAGGCAACATTCTCATGGAATCCAAAGATGTTCATTACAATTCACAAGAATGCCTTTTTTGTATCTATAACTGCCATAGCTCTTCTATTAGTCCATTAGCTTACCAACATTGGGAATAAGTTTTACTTCAATCGATTCAGTTGAAATCAATGACATCCAATCAAAAGATATCAAGAAGGGGAATCCTTATTGCGAGAGAGAACAATGGAAGAGAAACACAAAGAACAAAGAAATAACAGCCAAACAAAAATGTGATACACAAAAATATGAGAGAAGAATAGATAAATGAATAATGAATGAATGAATGAAGGAGATAATACAGACTACTACCAACAACCATCGACTCTCATGGGAACAGGCTGAGGGAGATTACCAAAGAATGTCACCCTATGTGTTCGAAAACTAGTGAAGATGCAACTGGCTCGAGCTAAGGATGATGTCATGTAGTAGCCAAGGAGGGCCAATCTAAGTAGAATTTGACTGAAATCTGATCAAAATCCTATAAATTTTATCAATGACCTACGTAGACCGAATCACAGATCAGGCCAAGATGTATGAGTGAAAAAGCAGTTGTGCCTAGTCAAAATGAAAGGCTGGTAGAAGTCGCCAAAACATGTTGCAGCTGATCATGATGACTAAAAACACAGCTATCTCTGATGTTGCCTGGCTGGAAAGTTGAAACATGTGTAAACAGCAACAAATCAAATCTTCTGATATAGATGAGTGATGTGGATGTTGGTAAGCAAGTTGTGGGATCTGAAACAGGAAGATGGCTCTTTTTGGCTGTAAAGTTCCTTTGTCTCCATGTAAAGTTATACAGGTGTGAACACACCCTTACTTGTACCCTAACATATAAATACATTCTTTATTCTTTGTGTACCATCACAATCTAGTACACTCATCTTTGTGTTCAATCTCTCTCACTCTCAACACTGCTAATCCACTTCTGCGTCACACTCCCATTGTGCACTCTTCCCTTCAAACTAGTATCAGAGCTGCGGCTAAGGTGTATGCACTTCCTGAAGTCTGTGCGTGTCAATTTCAGCTCGTCCGTGCAAAGAAACGTTAGTTCAGGCCAGCATGAGTGCAGGCGACAGCTTACCAAGCTGCTAACAGGTCAATCGACAACTTCCAAGCAGTCGCGACAGGTCAAGGGCAAGCAGCGACTCGGTCAGGCGACTGTTTTCCAGCCAGCGTGAGGTCAAGCGACTGTTTCTAGGCAGCGACAGGTCAGGCGCAATGCAAGAACAGCTCACGCAAGTCAACACAAGTCACGTTCATCAGTCACAGGCAGAATTCACACAGGCAACTCGGACAACAGGTCAACAACTCTTTGTGTCACATCTTTTGGGACAGTCCATCATGTTTTTTTAATATTTTGTGCAACCAGCCCCCCTGCTCACTGACGGGAGTCGCGCGTATAAGCACAATTCAGAGATTCATGCAGATTTGTGCCTGAAATGTCGGATTTTTCCCAAATTTGATGTGGTTCATGCATAGCAATGACATTTGACCCAGAAATTGCAAAAATTGTGCACATTGGCTCTGGAAAATTTGACGCTTTTAGTGCATCAGTGAAATTTTGCTCAATTGAGCTGAATTTATTGACATTGGTGCACATTTAGAACTAAGAAATTTGGGGCTTGCAAAATTTTGTGAAATTTAGCTAAATTTTCTCGTTTTATGCTCTTGGGAACATGTATTAATGCAATAAGGACAGATTGGCCAGTGAAAATTTGGGGCTTTTGCTAAAATTTGCGGATTTTAGCAAAAATGATGTGTGAAATGCACTTTGGGGATATCGCTGAAGAAATCTTGGTGCTGTAAGCAATGTAATTTGAGTCTTTTATCTCCTACTTGTGAGATTTTGGAAAAATAGTAAAAAAAATTGGTATTTTTGGGTATCAAAAGTTGATTTGGACACATATGTATGCAGTATACATGTTAGGCAGCTCCTATTGAATTGATGTATTACTAGATATTCATGATGCAGCAGCCTTAGAGATCATTTGCTGATCTGGGATTGTTGCAGATGTGTTTTTGGTGACATTGCTGAAGTGGGAGTCACCTGTCAATGACGTAGGCATGTAATGTATACTGGAATTTCAGTTATATTGCTGAAAATCATTCTTTCTACTACTGTACTTGTATTTGGGCACTATCTATAATACAGTGACACTAAATCTTGCTCTTATTTCCTGAAATTTTGGGCTGAAATTAACGGAATATTCAGGCTGTTGTTTGCTATCATAAATTACACATTCGTTATTGGTGCATTGCTAACAAATGGGCACTAATGCTTCTAGCAACAGTGACACTAAATCCCTCCTTGAAATCAAGAGGTTTGATGGCGCTTGCTTTGATCTGTGGAAGGACAGGATGCAAGGCATTTTGTTTCTCAAAGACTGTGATGATGCTCTCTTGGAAAGTAAGCCTGCAACTGTGGCAGATGAGGATCAGGCTAGACTCAACAAGAAGGCCATTGCAAACATTAAAATGGTTGTTTCTAATGATGTACTTACATACATTAAGTGTCTTGATATAGCTTTTGTTGTATGGAAAAAGTTAACGGTACTTATGAAAAAACAACTCACATCTCATGTGCAAGCTTGTGAACATGGAGTTGGATGAGTCTAAGCCAGCATCTGAGCATTTGAGTGCTTTCACATGGATTTTGAGTCAGTTGCAGGACTCTGGTTTGCAGCCCTTTAATGATAAACTAAAGGCTATTTTCTAGCTGATGACTTTACCTAATAGCTGGGAGGCTTTGGTTGTTTCACTTAGCAACAACACTACTTTAACCTTTGATGGTGCTAGGGGCTCTATCCTCAATGAGGATATTAAAAGAAAGTCTAGTGGAGAAAGCAGTGGTTCAGCCTATCATCTTAGAGGTAGATCAAAGAAGGATAATGCAGCAAATAAAGGTAAAAGATAGACTCATCTTTGTGTTCGCTCTCTCTCACTCTCAACACTGCTGGTCCACTTTTGACTTGCACTCCCATTGCGCACTCTTCCCTTCACCTCTAAACAACAACAAATCAATAGATGATATGGGTAGTGACAATGTAGTACAAAGAGAGGGTAAAGTAACGATGTGGTGTGCACTTTGCGTCCCTTTCATAAGAGCAATTGAAGCTAGAACTTGTCTCCTATGTTGTACAACTATCTAGAGTGACGTACAAAAAGGCATAAATACTTTTTTTAGATTGTTTTAATGAGCCAAAAAAACCAATAAAATAAGATAATGTCAGAGCAAGTTTTGGTGTCTCAAGACAATCAACCCCTACACGTTCTAGTCATGCATCAGTGAGAGCACAAGACTCATGATAGAAGATCCGACTGAGAAAGAAGAGTGAGAATGATAATGGCTCGAAGGATGATGTGTCAAAGGTATGAGGTATGGCTTGATGGCATTACACAAGCTATATCCACAACAAAGAATATAAAGGAAATGGACATCAAACTCGCCTCCCAACCGTGGAGCCAAACAAGCTCACCCTCGAACCTTGGAGCTAGCAACAAATCGAGTCACAACCACATCACAACAACTAGTGTCCCATACCACCAACCCTCACCATCTCACTGTGCGAAAGTCAACCAACATGCCTAAAGTCCAACAGTGTTGATCACACAATGATGTGAATAACATGACTCTAGTCCTTTAAATAGGACTCAATTGCCCCAACCCTAAAGTATCCCTAGTGCATTTGCATTAGGTCACTTTAATTACCACTATGACTAATGCTAATAGCACCCAACCAAATGTCCAAGGATATACTGGGCATGAGACTCACCTCCCAGCCATGGAGCCAAGGCCCAAATGGGCTCAACCCTGAGCCTTCAAGCTAGCAACAAATCAGACAACAACCACATTCCAAGAGTTGGTATTGCATGTTATTCTATTATGTAGATGTGTCAATTAACAAGCCTAAAGTCCAACAATGGTGTCACACAATGATAAGCACAATAAGGCCTTGAGTCCTATAACTAGGACTCGGCTGCCCTAACCCTAAAGTGCTCCTAGTGCATTTGCACTAGGTCACATTAATGACCATTATGACCAATGTTATCAACACCTAGGTTCCATCCACATGTCCAAGGATGTAACACATGGAACTATATCAACCTTAAATACACAATGGGGCCAATAACAAACCAACCTATCAAAATGCCAAAAGATGGCATTGAAAAATAGCCACACAAGATATGGAGAAATGCACCCAGCTTTCCATGTGGCTAAAATAGCAATGCACTCCACTAAGTGATTACTATGCAATGTGAACAAGCTAAAATTGACTAACGGATGAAATGGAGAAGTCACCCATCTCCACCTAACCTGCTTGAAATGAAAGACTTAATAAACAAGAATGAATAGCAGAGGAAGACTTTGAAAAAACTCCCAAAATCCTTGTCTAATGCAGACTGAGGCTCGCAAACAAGAGAGATTTCATAACCAACCTTTTATATATCCACTATTACCAAGATGTATCGTCTCAAGGATTCAAATTAATTTGATGCTCATACACCTTGAAAGAGATTTACATTTTATTTGAGTTTTCTTTTTTAATTCAATTAAATGTTTATCTTTTCACACAAGGTACCCTATAACTGTATTTGGGTTATCATCGACAAGATGCTCGAGTGAAATCAAAAAGTTTAGTCGGGAGGTCAAGTTGACCAAAAAGTCTACATGACTAAGACGTAGTCACATTGACTAGAAGCCCGTGGTCGTGACGCTACACGTCCACCACTATGAACCTGAGGATAGAGTTTTTTCACCAAGAATTTGAACACATTAGTCAGCATCATTAGGAATTTATTTTCCATTGTGTGTCTTTTTGTTTGCATTTGCATGATACACAAGCACATGTAGTTAGGCTAGGCACAATTTCTTCAGTGCATTCATAAATTTTTGTGTGGAAGCATCGTTTGAATGATTGCATTATATGGTTTTAATTTGCAAACTAAATGAATGATTGGGCATGAAATTATCTTCCAAAGCATATTTTTTTTGTTAGGGCACAATGCATGGAAAAACACATTCATATGAAGGACTCCGTTTTGAAGACTCGAGGATTAAAGGAAAAGATCGTAATGTTGATCCTTCGCTTTGGACTTTCCCCATGTGACTCAATTCGGATGTTGCCAGTGCAAATTATATGTCTCTTCATACGTGAAATTGGTTCAACATTTAGCAGCCTACAAAAGCTATGAGGGCACATGAGAACTTTTTGGAGTCATCATTGGAAGAGTAAGTTGACACTACATTTAGCTACCCTACAAACAGTCTACGTTGTTGAAGCTACTAACAAGGAGACATGGTGGATCATAAGACCAAACTATAAGGAGTTTCCGAAGCCATGATAAGACTACTTTGGAGGTGGCTTAGCAACAACCAGTCCATAAAAGGCCAAGCTGCTGTCATCTGAGGCTGCCACATTTCCACATCTGAGAAAGCATATTTTTCACGTGCATGTTGCAGCAATGTGGGGACCTATACCTCTTTGCCTATCCATAGAGATTCTTTGTAGCCAACGTGGAGGCCGACTCATTTCTAGTCACTGGATATCAATTCTGTTAGAAGATTTCATTTTACTCAAATTGACAAATGAGGATGAGGATGATGAAATAGATGCGGAGGGAAGTGATGTTGATTCAATACCATCTCTCTCCTCTAAGCAAACACGATGGTGTGAAAGCAATTGTAGCGTTTGGTGAGATTGGGAAATTTTCTGGGCGGCTTTGATGTTACACAATTTATTGATGTTCAGAGAACAAGGGATATGAGTCAACTTGGACACGTTTCAATTGATATTATGATCAATACTATCAAAGGTTCAATGAAGCCTTCAATTGCAGCTATTGAAGGACTTGCATTGGGTGGAGGTCTTGAATTAACCATGGCTTGCAATGCGAGAATCGCAGCACCAAAAGCTCAACTTGGCTTACCTGAGTTGACACTTGGAATTATTCATGGCTTTGGTGGTACACAACGTTTGCCTCGACTTGTTGGTCTCACTTATAGTTTAGATCCATCGACCAACAGATGATGGACACAACAACAACAAACTCTTCCCCACAGTTGCAGGGAATCTGTAAGATTTTAAATCTTTCACTGTTAATCAACGACCAATTTTTGGTAGAAACTTGATGTAGTAGAAGGCAATGTCTTTGAAGGCAAGTCATCATTCTCTTATAGCTAGAGCCTTAGAGTCGGTCCAAATTAGCGCAGCTCGGTAGCTCTATAAATGAGGGCGTAATATGGGCAGAGATTGATCGCAATGCCTAACTCCTTCCATGGAGCTCACAAAGGCTTTTGGACAAGAGTTGAAGGATCTGAGGTGTGTGACAAAGCACTTCAGGGACCGGTTTGCAAATGAGAAGCTGTTGAAGACAGCAATACGAAGTAGATAGCACTCTGACATGGCGGCACAATCAGGAGGATAATGGTATATTCTACGAGCCATTGATGGTGCTGGTCATGGAGTCGCAGCTCAATCTTATCACACTACATCTCATGGCATTGTAAAACTCAATTATCATCAGGACAAACAGTCTCCAGAAGCAAGTTGAAGACCTTTAACCAAAGTATTTCACAGCAGATTGAGAATCATATGAGAGACTATTCATGCATACTTCAAAGGATGCACCTCAATCGTTCTTCTATTGATATTATTGTCAGCATGGCAATTGCAGGTGCTATAGTCGGAGCAGATTGGTGGATGCATCAATGACTGCTCCTTTGTATTTAGCCAAGGCTTCCCCCCCACCAAGTATAGTTAACCAAGCAACATGAGAATATTTAGAACGTTATGGAGAACATTACGCAGACATGGTTGAGGAGGGGTGGTGAAAAAGCTTATTACAAAAGCTTTAAGCGATGAGAAGAAACGATGCGTTCTCTCATAAGGACATGTATTTTTGAAACCTCACTTAACATGTGGATTAATTTTTAATCACATGGTTAAGTAAATGTTGCACATGTGAGGTGTAACTGAGGTTAGAGTAAATTTTATGAGCCCAGGACCCGAGGAAATCATGGGATGTCAAAGGCAAAAGTTGCTATAAGTTATGCCGCACAGGTACTTGGTAGTATCTGGTGTCGGTTGTTGGCCTAGGTCATTCATTTAGCTATAAGTGTCAGTTGGGTGACACTAGAGATGTGGCGTTTAATGGTACCTAACGCCAATCTGATCGTCAAAGATGGCGCAGAGACACTCAAGAATGGAAGTTGCCTAGCCAATTTAATTATTGGCCAATCAGATAATTTTTTTGGGCACAGAAATAATTATTAGATTAATTTTTATTATTTAAAGACTGAAAATTAATATTTAATTATGGATAATGATGAAAAAACCATTTGGGAAGGCTGCCACTTGTCAAAAATGCCCATGCAAGACTTAAAAAATGTCTTTAAAGACTGGAGAGAGGCATTTTTAGTATATTTAGCCTGCAAGAGAGAGGAAGAAGATGCTACTTGTCTAATTTGCAGCCATTGGAGAACCTTCTAAGGCAGCCATGGACAAGAGAAGACCAACCAACAGCAAGTGCCAGCATCTACAGGTTGTTGAGACAGAGCAGCAGTAGTAAATGACTGATTTTCTTCTATCCTTAGCATCTACAAGCTGTTGTGGCAGGGCAGTAGCTGCATTTGACTGATTTTCAATCATTCTTCACGACAAAACTTTGAATTTTCTCTCTCTACAACTTTCTCTCTCATCTCCCAGTCATTTCATAGCCTTGCTCCAAAGA
Source organism: Lygodium microphyllum (assembly GCF_053477565.2). Lineage (NCBI taxonomy): Eukaryota > Viridiplantae > Streptophyta > Polypodiopsida > Schizaeales > Lygodiaceae > Lygodium > Lygodium microphyllum. The sequence continues at coordinate 149,403,541 of NC_141137.1, forward strand.
TCTCAGCATTTGGATCTTGGAGGCTGAGAAATTGCAAATTCCTCTACTGTAAACCCTAATTTAGGGCAAATTTTAGAGTTTAACAACAGCCTCGAGAAGCATGCCAGAAATTGGAAGCTCCAAGACTTGGATTTTTTAGGGCTGAAGGTGATTTTCAGCTAAATTCAAGTAGAGGACTTGCCAGACATTGAATTTGGGGCATTTCCATCGTCCGTGAAGTGGGTGAAGGCCAATTAAGTGCCCAAATCAAGGGGCAGACTTGTTGGTCACTTTGGACAGCAAGGGGTGTTTGGATTGAGAAGGCCATCATGAGAATCCCACTGTAAATCAACTTTTTCTTCAATAAAGCTAAAGAAATACCGAAAGGGGCACCAATTTTGGGACCAATCGGATGTGCATTGTCCAAGATTAGTAGGTAAATTTGTATTTTCAGATTTGCATTTATTGTTTACTGCTGTAATTAAGTTGCAATCATGGATTTAGCACCCATCCACGAAAGGAAGGCTGGTTGCACATTCAATGTTTAAAAACATAAATCTTAATGTTTTTAAAGCTAAAAAGCCTTAGGCCTTTTTGGATAATGAAAAAGCACAACGTGAGAGGAAGAGGGGAAAAAAACTATAAAAGGAGAACTAGGAGAGCTTGGGGAGGCCATTAAAAAAAAATCAAGTGTGTAAGGCTAGAGATTGAGCTTGTATCCCTTGCCTTCTTCGAAGACCGGCATCGAATTTTGGAGAGAAGGCTTGAGAACGAGCTTTAAGCCCCTCGCCTACATCGAAGTTTCCATCATCGCGAGTCGCTACGAAGATTGGTTTGAGTTAAGCTTAAAGCTTCTCGCCTAATTTTTAAAGATCGTCAACAAATTCCATGAAGTGGTTTTTGAGTCGAGCTTCGTGCTCCTCGAAATTCTTCCATAAAATTTTGACATCCCACCTTCTTCTCTTCTCTCTCAGATTGAGAATTCATCTTGTCTTTTTCAAAACTCTTGTAATCAAAATCGAAAATCTTATGAACCTGTAACTTACCGATATTTTAAATCAAGAAATTGTTTTCTCATTCAAAATTTTTCTGGATAAGTTTTATTTTGTTGAATTCTCCCATCTCAAAGCATCCCTGCGCGACGAGTGACTTTCACGAACCCCCGCATGAATCCCATGCAACATATGGTGAACCCGATGTGAAAGCGTCACTTCTAATCATCGAGATGGGAGACTCTTCAAATAATCCACCTTCATCATTGATTGCTTCTTCCTTTTCGACTGATGAGATGAAGACTTTGTTAGAAGTGGTGCAGCAATAGAAGCGTAAACATAGGTTGTAATAAACTACTGAAACACAAGACAAAAGAGAAAGGGAAAGAGAGAACACAATACAAATGAGAACTCAGATGTATGCTCAGGAAATGGAATTCATATACCAAGACATGAGACAGTACAGAAGCAATGTGAGTCACCATCTGTGAAGGCACTAGTACCTACTCCCTCTCTCCAAGAACTATCAAGTGATGAATGAATGTGAAGGAGGGAGCCTAACAATATATAGACCAAATAAATGCCGAAAATATGATTGGTCTGCCAGCATTTAATATTGGCTGACTAGCTGCAAATAATGCCAAACCATAATAAATGATGGCAAATAAAATGCCTAAATAATCTCTGAGCCCAGCCTGCTGTACCACAAGTACAGACTCAACCATTAACTAACTAATCTGCTAACACCCTCGCTCAAATCATGGGTAATCTGATATAATACAAGATACAATGATAATGTCACATCATAGTACATACAACAATGGCCATCATAGTAGAACCATGGATACCCAGGTAGTGGGTATGCAAGCCACCACCTAGGTGCCTCGAAGAGAACCTAATGTCGATGTCGATCGTACCAGCTCCTAAAGATAGAGAACATCATAGCAACTCTCAATGTCTGTCAACAATACCTCTAATGTAGCATACGTGGCCAACCTGTCACCAATGCCATGTGAAGAAAACTGCTAGGATTTGCATTGAGGACACACAGAGTGTACAACCACGACAGAAACACAAAGAGACAGACACAGACACAGAGGGCAAAACTCAAACCCTAAACGCAAAACTCAAAACTCAAACCCTAAACGCAAAACTCAAAGCTCAAACACAGAAACTCAAACACAAACAGAAGAAGAAAGAGAGAGAACACAACTCTAAAGTGAATGAATGTTGTAAATGAATGTAAGAGTGAATGAAAGTAAGAGTGTATAGTGTGCTCAAGGGCAGAGCAATGTCGGAGTGTGACGTCCACCGCAGATGGATCCGAAGTCTATGACCACCAGTCAGAGTGTGAAGGGAGAGGAAACTGCAAAACGCCGATACCAGTGGCTGCCAGAGACAGAGGCGACATCTGCAGAGTGGTGAGATGATACTAGGCGGCTCCAAAAGGATGCAAATGCAGGCTGTAGGATGTCGCCTAATGTTGGAGATGTTGGAGATGGCAGCTAGAGGCCAAACGCAGCCTAGGAGATGGCGCCTGACAGTAGCCGACACCTAGAAGAAGGCACCAGGGCACTGCGAGGCTGGAGAGAGAGGTGGCAGCAGTCGCGAGGGTAGGACAACCACGTGGAGGTAGACTAATGGCTGAAATCTGCACTAGAGAGTGTGAAACCTACACAGACGGAATAAATCTGAATGGGGGTAGCATGTCTATTTATAGATATGGAAGGGCGCCCCAAAAATTAGGGTTTCCACTAAACTCTCTCGAACCGCTCCCCGTTTTAGGGTTTCCACTGAACTCTCTCAAATCACTCCCTGTTTTAGGGTTTTTACTCTAAAAGAGCATTTTTTTGTGTGTTTTGGGGCTGTTTAAGAGGCTAATCAGCAAGTAATGCATGTTTTAGCTCGACATGCCGCAATGCAAAAATGACTATGAATTCCCCTCCTTTGGCCAGAGCGCCAAAGTGTCCCCTCGTGTGAGCTCTAGACGAAAGCCACCCGCTCTCTGTCAAATAATCAGCCCATCATGAACCTAGATGTCAATCCCAGCTCCAGAATTTGTACCTGCCAAACTTCGGTCAATGCGTCAAGGATGTTCCTCTCTAGATCTTGTACATCTGTATAGAAATATAGATGAGGCACGGCTGCCCCATCTCACCACCCTCTCACACTCCCTCTCTGGCATTGGAGAGTCGTGAGGGATGACCTCATTAGAAAGCAGCTGAGGAAGGGGCCACCAAGCCCTTCCCACGACCCGAGGAAGAGAATCCCTTTTGTGCCTTAGACTTCACCTTGGCCAAAGGAGAATCGGAATCGGAATCTGAGGCAAATGATGACTCGTCGGAGAAGTCTGCATCCCGCTTTGTCTTCTACTCCTTTTTCTTCCCAAAAGCCCCTAACTCTTTGTAGTCCTTCCTTAAATTACATTTCTTGCCACAGTGGTAACACAGGGCCTTCACCTTCTTTGTCTTCAACCCCGTCTCTGAAGCGGCAAGAGCCTCACCGGAACCTCCATAATGTGACGGAAGTCTCCCCTACAATGGCAAAGTAGCCTCATGCTCAAGTAGCATCGAAGACATATCAAGAAAACTGATAGGAGTAGTAGATGTTTGCCACCGTAAAGCATTCGCCACTCCATCAAACTCCCGAGGAAGCTTGTAGAGTACCATGCCAACTAGATGTGCCTCTAATAGGGTAGACTGCAATGTGCGAAGCTGGTCCTGGAGTTGGGTAACTCGAAGTAGGAATGATTGGATTGTATCCTTGGGTTCAAACTTCAATTGCTGGAGACGCAACCCGATATTCCGCCTCAGTAGAAAAAAGGGCGACCGTGGGCTGCTTCTTGCTACTCCAAGAGATAACACCTGTGAGAGAGCAAAGTCAAGTACGATTCAATAAGAGTGTACCAACAATGTGTTGGTACACAAAGAATAAAATGTATTTATACTTAGGGCATGTAAGGGTGCATTCACATGTACAATGTGCATGTACTATAGATAGGGGTTAAACCGGGTCTTTATCCCAACAACCTCCCACTTAAAGGTCCGATGTGAACCTCTAACCAACTCCCACTAGTCGTATACAATGCTCGTGCTGAGCTTTGCTTAGACCTTTAGTGAGAACATCTGCAGGGTTGTCTTGTGTTTTGATCTTGGTCAATGTGATTTGACCATCCTCTAGAATCTGTCTGATGAAGTGATATCGCACATCTATATGCTTTGTGCGTGAATGATATATGGCATTCTTAGCCAAATACACAGCACTTTGGCTATCACATCTCAAAACTGCAATACCTATAGACATGTCGAGATCCTCTGCAAGTCTGCTCAACCATATAGCTTCCTTAGAAGCTTCAGTAGCTGATATGTATTCAGCTTCAGTGGTATACAGTGCAATGATGTTCTGCAACCTAGAACACCACGAAACAACTCCACCAACAATTTTGAAGACATACCCGCTGCTGGATCTACGAGTGTCCAAGTCACCTGCCATGTCTGCATCACAATAACCCTGCAAACTAAGTGCACCCTGCCCATAGCAAATACACTTTCTTTGTGTACCCTTAAGGTATTGAAGAATACACTTGACAACCTCCCAATGTGTTTTGCCAGGATTTGACATAAACTTGCTGCTAACTCCCACTGCATAAGCAATGTCTGGACGAGTAACAACCATAGCATACATAAGAGAGCCACAAGCCGAAGCATAAGGAACTCCCTTCATAGCATTTGCTTCCACGTTATCTTTTGGTCTGTTGGCTTTGCTAAGCTTAAGATAAGGAGATAAGGGTACCCCAAAAGGCTTAGCTTCAGCCATGTTAAATCTATCCAATGCCTTTTCAATATACTTTTCTTGAGATAAAAACAACAATTTCTGCATTCTATCTCTACGAATCCTCATGCCCAAAATATGCTCTGCATTCCCCAAATCTTTCATGGAGAAGGCTGATTTCAACTGATTCTTGAGAGCATCCAAGCTAGTCTTTCTTTTCCTAGCTAGGAATATATCATCCACATACAAAACAAGTATGATGGGGCTGCCATCTGTATCCTTTTTCATGTACAAGCAATGATCTGCATGGCTGTGTGTAAACTCATGAGATAGCATAAAAGTGTCAAACTTTTTGTGCCACTGCCGTGGTGCTTGCTTCAACCCATACAGGCTGCGTTTTAGCTTACACACCATTTGCTCTTTTCCAGGAACTACAAAGCCCTCGGGTTGTTTCATGTAGATTTCCTCATCAATGTCACCATGCAAGAAAGCTATTTTTACATCCATTTGATATAGCTCTAAGTCCAATACAGCAATGAGAGAAAAAAGCACACGTAGAGTGGTCATCTTCACAACAGGTGAAAAGACCTCTTGGAAGTCAATTCCTTCCTTTTGTGCATACCCTTTCGCAACTAGCCTTGCCATGTACTTGGTTTTCCCATCAACTGTCTTTACTTTGTACACCCATTTGTTTGGAAGTGGCTTCCTTCCCTTGGGCAGAGACACAAGATCCCAAGTATCATTTGCATATAGAGAGTTAATCTCTTCTTGCATAGCTAGCTTCCACTTGCTGCTGAATTCACATGACTTGGTCTCTTTGTATGTAAGAGGCTCACCCTCATTTGTAAGAATCACATAATGCAAGGAGGGGCCAAACCTATGTGGTTGCCTTCTTACGCATGTAGACCTACATACCCAATGATCAACATTTTTAGAAATTGGGTCTACATCTGGACGTATATTATTTTCAACATTTATTGGCTGCTGTAAGCCATTTTCAGCATGCTATTCATGCTATACAACACCTTCATTTCCATTACCAGCACCTGCATTTGCATAATCAGCAAGCCTATCTTGCTATCCATGACCTCCTTATGCTCCTATTTGCTGTCCATCATCATCTAGCTCAAATAATAACCGGCTGATCATCAGTTTCAGCCTGTGGTACAGCACCATGAGGCTCATTTTCTGAAGTAATAGGTGGCTGCAAACTCTGAAATTTGACCTTTTTCATATCTACATTAGAGACTAAAGTACCTTTCAGCAATTTTGCCTCATTAAATACAACATTACGGCTGCGAATAATTTTCTTGGACTGAGGTAACCACACTCTGTAGCCAAATTCACCCTCATCACCATAGCCCATGAAAATGCCTTTGGTGGATTTTGGGTCAAGTTTGTTCCTCAACTCATCCCTAACATGCACAAAAGCATCACAGCCAAATATGCGTAAATGGTCATATGAGGCCGATTTGCCAGACCAAACCTCCTTAGGGATGCCATTATTTAAGAGACTTGTTTGGAGAGTTGTTGCAAATGTGAACCGCGTTTTTGAGTGCCTCTCCCCAAAATTCATGAGGGAGATTAGCAATGGACAGCATGCACTGCACTCTTTCACATAAAGTCCTATTATATCTTTCAACCACCCCATTTGAAGAAGGGCTGTAAGGGGTTGTAAGCTCCCTCTTAATACCATGCAAGTCACAAAAGGACTTGAATTCAGTTGATGTGAACTCACCCTCATTATCAATTCTCAAGCGTTTCAGCTTTCTACCTGTCTGAGTGGTCACAAATGCATGAAAAGTTTTAAAAACAGCAAACACTTCACTTTTCTTTTTCAGCAAGTATACCCAAATCTTCTTGGAACAGTCATCAATAAAGGAGAGATTAAATATGCAGCCCCACCCAACAATTTTATGGGCATACTACATACATCAAAATGCACCAAGTCCAAAACATTGGACTTACGAGAGACACTAGAGTAAAATGAATTTTTTATTTGCTTTCTAAACTAACACTCATTACAAAAGTCAAGTTTAGAGCCTTTTCCATCGACCCTCTTCAAAGAGGTAAGGACATCAAATCCTTTTTCGCTCGTATGGCCTAATCTCTTATGCCATAACTCCAAGTGGCTGCAAATTTCAGCAACTGCAAGAAACTTGCCATTCAAGGCTTTACAGTGAAAACAATACAAAGTGCCCTTCTTGGTTCCTTTTGCAATCAGCATGGAACCCTTTTTTACTTTCCACAAACGACCACCAAACAGTGTGGTGTAGCCATGCAAGTCAAGCTGACAAACAAATAGTAAACTCTTTTCAATGCCAAGCACATATCTGACATCTTTAAACACAAGCTCTTGCCCATTGTCTAAAGACAAGTGTACGGTGCCAATCCCATCAATGCGCCAAGCATGGTTATTTCTAACATACACCTTTCCATAACTGCCTGCATTGAACACAACAAAACACTCCAAAGCAAGGAGTTACATGGAAAGAGGCACCAGAGTCTACAATCCAAGTCTGAGTGACACCATCATCAACTGACAAAAGTGCATCAATCAAATCAGCCTTGGTAATCTACATATCTTGCATATGACATACAAGGGCATCATAATCAACTACACATAATACATCAACCTCTGTATCTGAAAGCTCCTCTATGACTATGTTAGAGGCCACATTGGCCTTTTCTTTGCCTTTGGTTGCCTCAGATGCATCTGTCTTATCTTCCTTCTTTTTATCTCTTGCATTCTTCTTTCTCTTCTTCCTTCTTGTAATACCTGCAATCAGGTTTCTTGTGGCCCTTCCGACCAGTAATGTCACTCTTTTCCTTTCCTTTGCTCTTGCTCCTTTTTCTCTATCCTGAATTTGCATTTTTCTTTTCAGCCTTGCCTCTTACGTTGTAAGCTGAGTTGCTGCCTTCTCCACTAGACATACGTCTAATTTCTTCATTCAAGATAGAACCCCTCACCCCATCATACGAGAGGTTGGGGTTATTGCTGAGTGAAACCACCAAGGTCTCCCAAGAGTCAAGCAGTGTCATGATCAAAAAGATCGCCCTCAACTTATCATCAAAGTCCAAATTTGCATCTTTGAGCAGATTTAGAATCCCTATAAATGCACTCAAATGCTCAGCTGCAAGCTTCAACTCATCCAGTCGCATATTCACCAACTTGCGCATTAAATGCACCTAATTAACAAGTGTGGTGATCTCATAGGTAGTTTTCAGCTTTTCCCATATTGCATAACCTGAATCTAAACCCTTAATGTCTATCAAAATGTCATCAGTGACACCCATCTTTATGTAAGCCACAACCTTTTTATTTACTCTGGCCCAATCTACATCAAACATTAGTGCGGGTTTATCTTCCTGCAAAGCATCCTCGCAATCCTTTAGAAACAAAATATCCTGCATACAGTCTTTCCAAAGGTCAAAGCCATGACCATCAAATCATTTGATTTGCATCAAACTCTTGATATTTGAGCTGGAAGAAGTTGCAGCCATTTTATCACGAGCACGAGTAAATGCACTAAACTGCAGAAGCACAAGCTGAACCAGCAAAATACACTACTGTTCTTTCTCAACCAGAAATAAATCTCTGTTGTTTGTACTAGTATCAACCACCACACGGGCAAAAATGCAGAAATTTACCGAATTTTGCACAAAACCCCAAAATTTCAAGTCCAAATTTGCATAAATGTCAGCCAATCTGACCCAATTGAGCAAAATTTTGCCAATACATGAAAAGCCCCAAATGTCTGGGATCCAATGTCAAGAAAATTTGCTCAAAGGAGCAAAATTCTAACTAATTTTGCAAAACCCCCAAATTAATTAAGGTCTCCACACACAATGTCTGCAATTTCTAACTTTAAAACCACTGACGGGAATAAACAATGTCAAATTTGGGAGAAGCCCCAAATTTTCGGGCTCGAATTAGCACAAATCTGAGATCTGTGGCTTCAACGCATGAACCCCCACCAAGATAAGTGGCAATTGAAAAGATTAAAGAAAATTTTTTATTTTTATTTTTTTTAATTGACCCTGGGGGGGGATTGTTCAGTCTAAGTCCATTGCCCGTCTCATCACGTATGCTGCCCGCCACTCGCTGCCATCCATCACCAATCCCACGCCGCAAGTCACACCTCACACTACTGGTCGCACTAGCACCAGTTCGTCTCGCCTGGTGCCCACGTGCCTTCTATCGTTGGTCGCAGGTTCCTGCAACCGTCGCCTGCTACTGCCCCGTCACCTGCTGACACCTACTACCTACTGCTGCATGCCTGCTGCCAACTGTTGCACGCCTGCTGCTGCCAGTCGAACGTCCGACTTTACCCGCTAAACGTCTGATGCCCAACAGTCGTCGCCTTGGTCTCGGAAAGCGTGCAAAATCTTGGGCTCTGATACCAGTTGTTGTAAAGCTCAGCTACAAAGCGACAGAAATTCGAGTGAGGATGAGAGCATGACGGCTGGAGAGAGAGAGAGAGAGAGAGAGAGAGAGAGAGAGAGAGCAGAGTCAAGTACGATTCAATAAGAGTGTACCAACAATGTGTTGGTATACAAAGAATAAAATGTATTTATACTTAGGACACGTAAGGTTACATTCACATGTACAATGTGCATGTACTATACACGGGGGTTAAACCGAGCCTTTATCCCAACAATGTAATAGCCCTCATGGTGGAAGGAGCCTCGTACAACAACTACAACTTCAACCATACGTCTGAAGGTGTCATGCAGGAGGTGACCGCTAGTAGGACTTCTTTGGAAATACACCGAAGTACTGCCCAATAAGCACGGGCATCATCCGAATCCCATGTAAGCACTGCCTCCTCATGGTTGTCTTCATCGAAATCAGATGGAACAGGAGAAGGTTGTTGAGGACGTGCCATAGCTCCACTAACCACATACCATAACCACTTCTGGATAAACCAAGCCTTCATCACCGCACTCCACGTGTAATAATCAGGTCCATGGAGCTTGTCATCAATGGATGTGCATGAAGGAGTTATCTGTAGAGGATTTAGAAAAGAAGTAGAGAAATCAAGGGATTTGGAGAGGGAACACAACCAAACCACAAGTGCAGACTGCAAAAAGCAAGAGTTCACATGTAGTATAATCCAAAATCTGATCAAAATTAGACAAAAGCTACTGTAAAAAGTCACGAAATTAGTCAAAAACTCCCAAAAACAATAAAAACGGCCTGATAATGCAAGCGCCATGCCAGGAAGAGATGCTGAGGCACCAAAACGCAGGCTGAAATGAATGCGCAAGTTGTACGGATGCTGACGTTAGCAAAAAACGCAAGCAAAACAAGTCGCCTGATTGGAGCAGCAGCTACATGATCAGCAAGAGTGAAAACAATCCTAAAATCAGCTGGAAAACACAACAGAAACACAAATCCTGAAATCTGATACCATGTTTGAAGTGGTGCAGCAATGAAAGCGTAAACATAAGCTGTAATAAACTGCTGAAACACAAGACAAAAGAGAAAGGGAAAGAATGAACACAGTACAAATGAGAACTCAAATGTATACTCGGGAAATGAAATCCATATACCAAGACATGAGACAATATAGAAGCAATGTAAGTCACCGGTTGTGGAGACACTGGCACTACTCCCTCTGTCCGAGAACTGTCAAGTGATGAATGAATGTGGAGAAGGGAGCCTGACAATATATAGGCCAAATAAATGCCTAAAATATGACTAGCTAGCCAGCATTTAACTGGCTATAAATAATGCCAAACCACAATAAATGATGGCAAATAAAATTCCTAAATAATCTCTAATCCCAACCTGTTGTACCACAAGTACAAACTCATACTGACTAGTCTACTAACAGACTTTACTACAAACTCTTTCTTTAGTCAACAGATGCAGTTATCTATACAGCAGTAGCAACAGCGGTTACATCAACAACAATTAGATCAACAACAAATGTTGCACCAAGAACAAGAGCATACACATGGTACAACCAAGGCAATCAAGGCTATGGTTGGTGAGCGAAGATTATTTAATGGCCGGAATGTTTTAGCCTACATTAAAGCCTTTGAAAGCCAGATGCGCTTCTTCAGAGTTCCAACCAATTGAAGCAATTATTTCTTATGGCTTGTCGCACCTGCTTTGCGGGTTAGAGTGACAGATGTGTTTGTGCAAGACTCTAATTGGAATGTTTTCAAGAAAACGCTCAAAGATTAATATTTTTTGGAGGATTATGGTATTGCTACGCGGAAGACATTCAAAGAATGGGTCTAACAGCCCAATAAAGGACTTATTGCTTTCCGAGTTGTTGCGGGAGTTTGAAGAGCGATATAACCAGTTGGATGCACTAGAGCAAAGAGCTCTAAACTTGCAGAAAGTGGAGATATTCTTGCAAGTGGCCGATCCTGCACTTTAGGATGAGTTGGAAGAGCTTCTTGAAGATTGTACGCAATCTATGGGATTGAAGACGGATTGGTAGGATACTGTCAATGCGGTTTCTACACTTACAAAGAGGAGAAGATGGAAGGCTCACTTACAGAATGGTATGCAATCACCTTGAACAATGTCTTCTCCTACCACGACCTCTCCTACTTCTCATGTTGCTCTATCCACTACGTCTCCTATTTCTCATCCTGTGTCTATGCCTATGCCTATTCCTGTTGTGATTGTAAGACCATTTGCAAAACCGACTGTCAAAAATATGATGGAGGAATTTTTTAAGAACTTAAAAGACCTACAAAACAAAATGACTAGAAGAAAGTAGCAGTTACTTAGTCCAGCTCCAGTTTCAGCCCCAACTTTATCTACCCCTGCAAATTCTTCCAAAACAGTGAATTCTAAGGGAGTCAAAGTGTTTATTGAGAAGAAGCGAAAAAGAGATAATGATCCAGTTTCTAAGCCTTCAAGGTTTTATTTTAGTCAAGGCTTTTTGCCTTAAGGAAAAGCTAAGGCTCTAAAAGCCTTAGGCTTTTATAGAGTTAAAAGCACAATATGTGAAGATGAAAGAAAAAAACCTATATAATGGGAACATTATGAGAGTTTTAGGCCATCAAAAACAAGTGTGTAAGGCTTGAGGTTGAGAGTGAATCCCTCGCCTTCTTCAAAGAGATTCACTCGCCTTCTTCAAAGACCACCATCAAATTTCGGAGAGAAGGCTTAAGGACGATATTTAAGCCTCTCGCCTACATTAAAGTTTTCATCATCACACGTCGCTATGGAGATTGGTTTGAATTGAGCTTAAAGCTTCTTGCCTAATTTTTTAAGATCGTCAACAAATTCCACGAAGTGGCTTCCGAGTCGAGCTTCGTACTCCTCGAAATTCTTCCATAAAATTTTGACATCCCACCTTCTTCTCTTCTCTCTCAGATTGAGAATTCATCGTCTTTTCTGAAACTCTTGTAATCAAAATCGAAAATCTTACAAACCTATAACTTACCGATATTTTAAATCAAGATATTGTTTTCTCATTCAAAATTCTTTTGGATAAGTTTTATTTCATTGAATTCTCCCATCTTAAAGCGTCCCTGCGATGAGCAACTTTTATGAACCCCCATGTGAATCTCGTGTGACACTACATAATAAGTGGTTTCAAAGAGCAAGACCACACACATGATTTTTTTTTTAACAAAACACAAAACAATAAACCCACATAAATAAAGCTCTCCAAATTTAAATTTGGTGATTTTTAAAATTTAGGAGATTGCTATATTTAAAAGTTATTCAAATGGAAATTCTATTCATGTTAAAGGCTCCAAATTTTTGCAAGGAACAATTTTGACTTCAAAAACTATCCCAACAATTTGAGAGATTTTTAGAATAGAAGGTTCAGATGTTTCTTTCTCTAGAAAAGTGACATGTGGCATCTAAAATAGGACATGTCATTTTAAATAGATAAGTGCCTCTATACCTATCATTTTGCTCAACACTTGTTAACTTTAGTAAACACTTGTCATTTATAGCCTCTACTTTTCACTTTTGAGTATCCAAGCCCCACAACTCTATATTGAAAATCTCTCTCTTTATTTCTAACAAACTCTAACATTAAAATTTCAGCTACATGCTTATCTAGCACTCATTCAATAAGCTTTTTCTACTCAACTTGAACACATCAAAGCGAAGAGAAGAAAAACAATTTGTTGCACAATTTATGCAAAAATTAAGATTTCAAAATCTTAATTTTCATCATTCCAACAAATCAGTCCATTGTGATTATATATGGGTTAGGCACTTGGTACCCATGGTTTGTTTCAATAAAATCCTCTAAAGGGAAAAAAACCAATGCCCCTCTCATGTGCTCTCGGATCTCTTTTTTCTCTCTCTCTCTCTCCCTCTATCTTCTAATTTTTATGGTGATAATTGATAAAGTTGGTTAAGTTCAAAGTATTACCATTCTCATATTTTTCCCCACACTTACATATGTACAAATGAAGACATGAATTCATGCCCATTAATTGAAGACCCGGTGATAGCAATAACTATAATTGTAAAAATTAAATCTAATCTATGAGAAAAACTCATCCACATTTGATTTGGCGTGCATGCAAGTGTTCTTGGAAAAATTTGTGCCCAAATTGTATCAAGGAAGGGGAGACAAATTGAATCTTAATACTATTGTAACGGCCAAAAGTGTTGGAATTTGTATCCATTTATTACCAACTCAAGCAATACAAGTTAAAGAAATACCACTAGTTTTGGAGCCAATTAAGTGTCAATTGTCCGAGATTAATGTGATAATTTATTTGTTTCAAATTTGTGAATTTTGTGCTTGCTATAAATTGTGTTAAATCCGGTCATCTACCACCCTACCCAAGAAGGTAGGCTGGTTTCATGGTTCCATTGCCAGTATACATCAACTCCTTCAAGTAAGTGAGCTTGAGGACCCTAAATGCAAGCCACTACATTTGCAATTTGCTGAATTTGTAATCAGCTGAGTGCAAATCAGCAAGCGTGTCATCACCATACTTTAGTGATATAGCTTCAAGCAATGGTGATGCATCGCAATCTAAAGGATAAATAAGCATTAGAAGAAATGTGACACCAGATTTTGGAATCTACGTGAGTCAAGAAACTTGTTATATGAGCACATGGAGCTACATATATATTACGTGATGGCCAAAGAGCTATTAAGATAGCGCATGACCAAAATTGCATGACAAGACCTAGCACATAGACCTACATATGCGGAAAATAGTTGATATAGAGTACAAAACCATATATGTGCAATTTAGAAGTGTAGAGAATATCTTCGTAAAGTCTCTTCTTATCAACAAGCCAAATGCATTTAAGCCAACAATTGGGCAGTATTTGCCCAATAGAGATTGAAGCTGATTGTCTGATCCTACCTCAATCCTCAATCATTACACATTAGCTATCATACTTTGTATTCAACTAAGTAAACTCTATCTTGCAAAAACATGCCACTATTGCTTCTCACATTGAACTCCCTTCATTATGTGCTTGCATGTTGACCTCCACCAAGGAGGAAAACCAACCAGTTGCTATATGACAAAACTGAGATGTGTGCATCATTATGAATTGAATGCAATACACATCGAGATTAAGCTGCATAAATTGAATAGCCCTTTGTTGAGCCAAAATACAGACTTCCATGCAGCCAAACCATGTTTCTAGAAAGAATTCCACGTTCAAAATGCACCATTCAAACATATAGTTCCACGTTTACAGACCTTAAAAGTGTTGAAAGAGTCAAAACCAGGCACTTGTAGGAAGCAAAAACAGCAAAATGCATGAAATGAATGTATATTGCAATCCTTCCTAACCTGTAGCAATATCCACAGTCCGAATACCAGAAAGACCATAAAATGTATGAAGGCTGGAATATATAGGACCGATAAACAGTTTCTTCTAATTTAGGGAGGAGAGAGTCATTGTAATTTCAAGCAAAACAAAACATTCAATGGATCGAAAAGAAGAACTAAACACATAGCAAGAGCTGAGAGTACCTTGTGAGAATGCTACAAACGAGCTCTTGGTCCTTCTCTTGTGTTGAACCGAATTACACTCAGTACAAAAAGGGGCCTGACAAATGACAAATGATGCACCAACAGTAAGAAAATTCTGCAAACACACACACACACACACACACACTCTCTCTCTCTCTCTCTCTCTCTCTCTCTCTCTCTCTCTCTCTCTCTCTCTCCAAAACAAACGAAACAAAAGAAAAGAAACAAGCATTGCGCCACAGCCGGTCTTTTAGAGAGGAGAGACGGACGGACAGACAAACTGATTGAACCAGACAGAGAGATTTGTGACAGCAAAGGAGGGATATGAACTGCTCGCTACGAAAGTTTGTGGCAAAAAAACGAGAGGTACGACCTGCTCCTAAAAGAGCCCTCTCTCTCTCTCTCTCTCTCTCTCTCTCTCTCTCTCTCTCTCTCTCTCTCTGTGTGCGAGTGCGCGCAATCGACAGACAATATACCTGCTCCAGAGAGACGCATTCAACCCATTGATCTGGATCAGGAAGGAAGCAGCCAAATCGTGGGGACGTAACCTCGGGACTTCCTAAACTACTGTTGTCGGGTTGCCTGCCAATCGAAAACGCATGTGCAGGGCAGTAGGCGAACACGTGCATCTAATGTAGATAAGGGAAGAAGGCAAAGAGCAGAGAAAAGAAATTGGAGACAATTTGTGGAGAAAATCTAATCTGATTAATAAGTCTTAAAGGCAATTAGCCTTCCTCCAATCAACCTTGGTTAATTGTATCACTCCACTCATTATTTTTCTTTTCTCTAATGTTATTATTTCAGGATGTTGCTTAGACTCAAGGGCCATGGCCAAGGCCGCAAGCTACTTAGCTGGGATCATAACTCGAGACTTCATACAACACACACAAGTGTCCTAACCAACTGAGTTTTCACTCGAGGGTAAAAGGAGAATCTACACTCCTTACTTGTTATAAGGCTTAGCTTCGGTTCCCTCTTATGAGCTTAAGACTTCAATCCCCCCCAACTACATGGTTCTCCAATAACTTCAACCTTCAAGTTGGTTCAACCTTATGGGTGAATAATTGATTCATTCTTCCACTTGCATTGCCAAGTCAAATGTTTTGAGAGTAGCTTGTTAACTTATTTCAATTAAAATGATTATTTATTCCATGAATACCCATTAAGTTTGCCCAATTAGCTCTGTCTAACGTACCTGGGTATCTTTGTCTATTCAATCCTCTCCCTATATGTGTTGAAATTTCATGTCTAAATAGATTAACCATTTTATATCGACGTATAATCAAATACTTATGACAACCCATAAAACTATG